>NW_027196602.1:0-84640 GCF_038502225.1 Cherax quadricarinatus | reverse complement strand
AGCTAACACACTTCATCAGTAGCTAACACACTCCACCAGTTGTTAACACACTCCACCAGTAGCTAACACACTCCACCAGTAGCTAACACACTCCACCAGTAGCTAACACACTCCACCAGTAGCTAACACACTCCACCAGTAGCTAACACACTCCACCAGTAGCTAACACACCCCACCAGTAGCTAACACACTCCACCAGTAGCTAACACACTCCACCAGTAGCTAACACACTCCACCAGTAGCTAACACACTCCACCAGTAGCTAACACACTCCACCAGTAGCTAACACACTCCACCAGTAGCTAACACACCCCACCAGTAGCTAACACACCCCACCAGTAGCTAACACTCCAGCAGTAGCTAACACACTCCACCAGCAGCTAACACACTCCACCAGTAGCTAACACACTCCACCAGTAGCTAGCACACTCCAACAGTAGCTATCACACCCCACCGGAAGGTAACACATTCCACCAGTAGCTAACACACTCCACCAGTAGCTAACACACTCCACCAGTAGCTAACACTTTCCATCAGTAGCTAACACACTCCACCAGTAGCTAACGCACTCCACCAGTAGCTAACACACTCTACCAGTAGCTAACACACTCCACCAGTAGCTAACACACTCCACCAGCAGCTAACACACTCCACCAGTAGCTAAAACTCTCCACCAGTAGCTAACACACTCCACCAGTAGCTAACACACTCCACCATTAGCTAACACACCCAAAAGAGTAGCTAACACATTTCACCAGTAGCTAAAACACTCCACCTGTAGCTAACACACTCCACCAGTAGCTAACACACTCCACCAGAAGCTAACACACTCCACCAGTAGCTAACACACTCCACCAGCAGCTAACACACTCCACCAGTAGCTAAAACACTCCACCAGTAGCTAACACACTCCACCAGTAGCTAACACACTCCACCAGAAGCTAACACACTCCACCAGTAGATAACACACTCCACCAGTAGCTAACACACTCCACCAGTAGCTAACACACTCCACCAGTAGCTAACACACTCCACCAGTAGCTAACACACTCCACCAGTAGCTAACACACTCCACCAGTAGCTAACACACTCCACCAGTAGCTAACACACTCCACCAGTAGCTAACACACTTCACCAGTAGCTAACACACTCCACCAGTAGCTAACACACTCCACCAGTAGCTAACACACTCCACCAGTAGCTAACACACTCCACCAGTAGCTAACACACTCCACCAGTAGCTAACACACTCCACCAGTAGCTAACACACTCCAACAGTAGCTAACATACTCCACCAGTAGCTAACACACCCCACCAGTAGCTAACACACCCCACCAGTAGCTAACACACCCCACCAGCAGCTAACACACCCACCAGTAGCTAACACACCCCACCCGTAGCTAACACACTCCACCAGTAGCTAACACACTCCACCAGTAGCTAACACACTCCACCAGTAGCTAACACACTCCACCAGTAGCTAACACTCCACCAGTAGCTAAAACACTCCACCAGTAGCTAACACTCCATCAGTAGCTAACACACTCCACCAGTAGCTAACACACTCCACCAGTAGCTAACACACTCCACCAGTAGCTAACACACTCCACCAGTAGCTAACACACTCCAACAGTAGCTAACACACACCAGTAGCTAACACACTCCACCAGTAGCTAACACACTCCACCAGTAGCTAACACACTCCACCAGTAGCTAACACTCCACCAGTAGCTAACACACTAGCCACCACTAGCTAACACACTCCCCCAGTAGCTAACACACTCCCCCAGTAGCTAACACACTCCAACAGTAGCTAACACACTCCACCAGTAGCTAACACACTCCACCAGTAGCTAACACACTCCACCAGTAGCTAACACACTCCACCAGTAGCTAACACACTCCACCAGTAGTTAACACACTCCACCAGTAGCTAACACACTCCACCAGTAGCTAACACACTCCACCAGTAGCTAACACACTCCACCAGTAGCTAACACACCCCACCAGTAGCTAACACACTCCACCAGTAGCTAACACACCCCACCAGTAGCTAACACACTCCACCAGTAGCTAACACACTCCACCAGTAGCTAACACACTCCACCAGTAGCTAACACACTCCACCAGTAGCTAACACACTCCACCAGTAGCTAACACACTCCACCAATAGCTAACACACTCCACCAGTAGCTAACACACTCCACCAGTAGCTAACACACTCCACCAGTAGCTAACACACTCCACCAGTAGCTAACACACTCCACCAGTAGCTAACACACTCCACCAGTAGCTAACACACTCCACCAGTAGCTAACACACACTAGCTAACACCAGTAGCTAACGCACTCCACCAGTAGCTAACACTCTCCATCAGTAGCTAACACACTCCAACAGTAGCTAACACACTCCACCAGTAGCTAACACACTCCACCAGTAGCTAACACATTCCACCAGTAGCTAACACACTCCACCAGTAGCTAACACTCCACCAGTAGCTAACACACTCCCACCAGTAGCTAACACACACTCAGTAGCTAACACACTCCACCAGTAGCTAACACACCCACCAGTAGCTAACACATTCCACCAGTAGCTAACACACTACACCAGTAGCTAACACTCCACCAGTAGCTAACACACCCAACCAGTTGCTAACATACTCCACCAGTAGCTAAAACACCAGTAGCTAATACACCCCACCAGTAGCTATCACACTCCACCAGTAGCTAACACACTCCAACCAGTAGCTAACACACTCCACCAGTAGCTAACACACTCCACCAGTAGCTAACACACTCCACCAGTAGCTAACACACCCAACCAGTAGCTAACACATTCCACCACCAGCTAACACATTCCACAAGTAGCTAACACACTCCACCAGTGGCTAACACACCCAACCAGTTGCTAACACACTCCACCAGTAGCTAACACACTACACCAGCAGGTAACACACTCCAGTAGCTAACCAGTAGCTAGCTAACACACTCCACCAGTAGCTAACACACTCCACCAGCAGCTAACACACTCCACCAGTAGCTAACACACTCCAACAGTAGCTAACACACTCCACCTGTAGCTAACACACTCCACCAGTAGCTAACTCCCTCCACCAGTAGCTAACACACTCCACCAGTAGCAAACACATTCCACCAGTAGCTAACACACTCCACCAGTAGCTAACACACTCCACCAGTAGCTTACACACTCCACCAGAAGCTAACACACTCCACCAGCTAACACACTCCACCAGTAGCTAACACACTCCACCAGTAGCTAACACACTCCACCAGTAGCTAACACACTCCACCAGTAGCTAACACACTCCACCAGTAGCTAACACACTCCACCAGTAGCTAACACACTCCACCAGTAGCTAACACACTCCACCAGTAGCTAACACACTCCACCAGTAGCTAACACACTCCACCAGTAGCTAACACCAGTAGCTAACACACACCAGTAGCTAACACACTCCACCTGTAGCTAACACACTCCACCAGTAGCTAACACACTCCACCAGTAGCTAACACACTCCACCAGTAGCTAACACACCCCACCAGTAGCTAACACACTCCACCAGTAGCTAACACACTCCACCTGTAGCTAACACACCCTACCAGTAGCTAACACATTCCACAAGTAGCTAACACACTCCACCTGTAGCTAACACACCCCACCAGCAGCTAACACATTCCAACAGTAGCTAACGCATTCCACCAGAAGCTAACACACTCCACCAGTAGCTAACACACTCCACCAGTAGCTAACACATTCCACCAGTAGCTAAAACACTCCACCAGTAGCTAACACACTCCACCAGTAGCTAACAAACTCCGCCAGTAGCTAACACACTCCACTAGCAGCTAACTCACTCCACCAGTAGCTAACACTCTCCGTCAGTAGCTAACACACTCCACCAGTAGCTAACACTCCACCAGTAGCTAACACACTCCACCAGTAGCTAACACTCTCCACCAGTAGCTAACACACTCCACCAGTAGCTAACACACTCCACCAGTAGCTAACACACTCCACCAGTAGCTAACACACCCCACCAGTAGCTAACACACCCCACCAGTAGCTAACACACCCCACCAGTAGCTAACACTTCCCACGAGTAGCTAACACACTCCACCAGTAGCTAACACACCCCAGCAGCAGCTAACACACCCACCAGTAGCTAACACACCTCACCCGTAGCTAACACACTCCACCAGTAGCTAACACACTCCACCAGAAGCTAACACACCCCACCAGTAGCTAACACACTCCACCAGTAGCTAACACACCCACCAGCAGCTAACACACCCACCAGTAGCTAACACACTCCACCAGTAGCTAACACACCGCACCAGTAGCTAACACACTCCACCAGTAGCACTCCACCAGTAGCTAACACACCCCACCAGTAGCTAACACACTCCACCAGTAGCTAACACACTCCACCAGTAGCTAACACACCCCACCAGTAGCTAACACACTCCACCAGTAGCTAACACACCCCACCAGTAGCTAACACACCCCACCAGTAGCTAACACACTCCACCAGTAGCTAACACACCCCACCAGTAGCTAACACACTCCACCAGTAGCTAACACACTCCACCAGTAGCTAACACACTCCACCAGTAGCTAACACACTCCACCAGTAGCTAACACACTCCACCAGTAGCTAACACTCCACCAGTAGCTAACACACTCCACCAGTAGCTAACACACTCCACCAGTAGCTAACACACTCCACCAGTAGCTAACACACTCCACCAGTAGCTAACACACTCCACCAGAAGCTAACACACTCCACCAGTAGCTAAAACACTCCACTCCATCAGTAGCTAACACACTCCAACAGTAGCTAACACACCCCACCAGTAGCTAACACACTCCACCAGTAGCTAACACACTCCACCAGTAGCTAACACACCCCACCAGTAGCTAACACACTCCACCAGTAGCTAACACACTCCACCAGTAGCTAACACACCCCACCAGTATCTAACACACTCCGACAGTAGCTAACACACTCCACCAGTAGCTAGCACACTTAACCAGTAGCTAACACACCTCACCAGTAGGTACCACACTCCACCAGTAGCTAACACACTCCACCAGTAGGTAACACTCTCCATCAGAAGCTAACACACTCCACCAGTAGCTAACACACTCCACCAGTAGCTAACAAACTCCACCAGTAGCTAACACTCTCCTTCAATAGCTAACACACTTCACCAGTAGCTAAAACACTCCACCAGTAGCTAACACACCCCACCAGTAGCTAACACACTCCACCAGAAGCTAACTACCCCACACTAACTCCACACTCAGTAGCTAACACACTCCACCAGTAGCTAACACACCACCAGCTAACACACCCCACCACTAACACACCCCAACAGTTGCTAACACACTCCACCAGTAGCTAACTCATTCCACCAGTAGGTAACACACCCCACCAGTAGCTAACACACTCCACCAGTAGCTAACACACCCCACCAGTAGCTAACACCCCCCATCAGTAGCTAACACACTCCACCAGTAGCTAGCACATCCCACCAGTAGCTAACACACCCCACCAGTAGCTAACACACCTAACACACTCCACACCCCAGTAGCTAACACACACCAGTAGCTAACACACTCCACCAGTAGCTAACACACTCCACCAGTAGCTAACACACCACCACCAGTAGCTAACACACACCACCAGTAGCTAACACACGACACCAGTACTAACACACCCCACCAGTAGCTAACACACTCCACCAGTAGCTAACACACTAGCTAACACCACCAGTAGCTAACACACTCCACCAGTAGCTAACACACTCCACCAGTAGCTAACACAGTACCAGCTAACACACTAACACACCACCAGTAGCTAACACACTCCACCAGTAGCTAACACACCCCACCAGTAGCTAACACACTCCACCAGTAGCTAACACACTCCACCAGTAGCTAACACACCCCACCAGTAGCTAACACACTCCACCAGTAGCTAACACACCCCACCAGTAGCTAACACACCCCACCAGTAGCTAACACACTCCACCAGTAGCTAACACACTCCACCAGTAGCTAACACACTAGAGCAGTAGCTAACACACTCCACCAGTAGCTAACACACTCCACCAGTAGGTAACTCACCCCACCAGTAGCTAACACACCTCACAAGTAGCTAACACACTCCACCAGTAGGTAACTCACCCCACCAGTAGCTAATACACTCCACCAGTAGCTAACACACCCCAGTGGTAGCTAACACACCCCACCAGTAGTTAAGACACCCCACCAGTAGCTAATACACTCCACCAGTAGCTAACACACTAGAGCAGTAGCTAACACTCTCCACCAGTATCTAACACACCCCACCAGTAGCTAACACACCCCACCAGTAGCTAACACACTCCACCAGTAGCTAACACACCCCACCAGTAGCTAACACACCCCACCAGTAGCTAACACACTCCACCAGTAGCTAACACACTCCACCAGTAGCTAACACACTCCACCAGTAGCTAACACACTCCACCAGTAGCTAACACACTAGCTAACACATTCCACCAGTAGCTAACACACTCCACCAGTAGCTAACACACTCCACCAGTAGCTAACACACCCCACCAGTAGCTAACACACTCCACCAGTAGCTAACACACCCCACCAGTAGCTAACACACCCCACCAGTAGCTAACACACCCCACCAGTAGCTAACACACTCCACCAGTAGCTAACACACCCCACCAGTAGCTAACACACTCCACCAGTAGCTAACACACTCCACCAGTAGCTAACACACCCCACCAGCTAACACACTCCACCAGTAGCAAAAACACCCCAATGGTAGCTAACGCACCCCACTGGTAGCTAACACACCCCACCAGTAGCTAATACACTCCACCAGTAGCTAACACACCCCAGTGGTAGCTAACACACCCCACCAGTAGCTAAGACACCCCACCAGTAGCTAACACACCCCACCAGTAGCTAACACACCCCACCAGTAGCTAACACACTCCACCAGTAGCTAACACACTCCACCAGTAGCTAACACACTCCACCAGTAGCTAACACACTCCACCAGTAGCTAACACACTCCACCAGTAGCTAACACACTCCACCAGTAGCTAACACACTCCACCAGTAGCTAACACACCCCACCAGTACCTAACACACTCCACCAGTAGCTAACACAAACCAACAGTAGCTAACACACTCCACCAGTAGCTAACACACACCAACAGTAGCTAACACACTCCACCAGTAGCTACCACACTCCACCAGTAGCTAACACACCCTAACAGTAGCTAACACACTCCACCAGTAGCGAAAACACTCCACCACTAGCTAACACACTCCACCAGTAGGAAACACTCTCCTTCAGTAGCTAACACATTCCACCAGTAGCTAACACACCCCAGCAGTAGCTAACACACCCCACCAGTAGCTAACACACTCCACCAGTAGCTAACACACCCAACCAGTAGCTAACACACTCCACCAGTAGCTAACACACTCCACCAGCAGGTAACACACTCCACCAGTAGATAACACAACCCACCAGTAGCTAACACACTCCACCAGTAGCTAACACACCCCACCAGTCGCTAACACACCCCACCAGTAGCTAACACTCCACCAGTAGCTAACACACTCCACCAGTAGCTAACACACTCCACCAGTAGCTAACACACTCCACCAGTAGCTAACACACTCCACCAGTAGCTAAAACACTCCACCAGCAGCTAACACACTCCACCAGTAGCTAACACACCCCACCAGTAGCTAACACACTCCACCAGTAGCTAACACTCCACCAGTAGCTAACACACTCCACCAGTAGCTAACACACTCCACCAGTAGCTAACACACCCCACCAGTAGCTAACACACTCCACCAGTAGCTAACACTCCACCAGTAGCTAACACTCCACCAGTAGCTAACACACTCCACCAGTAGCTAACACTCCACCAGTAGCTAACACACTCCACCAGTAGCTAACACTCTCCATCAGTAGCTAACACACTCCACCAGTAGCTAACACACTCCACCAGTAGCTAACACTCTCCACCAGTAGCTAACACACTCCACCAGTAGCTAACACTCTCCACCAGTAGCTAACACACTCCACCAGTAAATAACACTCTCCACCAGTAGCTAACACACCCCACCAGTAGCTAACGCACCCCACCAGTAGCTAACACACCCCACCAGTAGCTAACACTTCCCACGAGTAGCTAACACACTCCACCATTAGCTAACACACTCCACCAGTAGCTAACACCCCACCAGTATCTAACACACCCCACCCGTAGCTAACACACCCCATCAGTAGCTAACACTCTAGGCCAGTAGCTAACACACCCCACCAGTTGCTAACACACTCCACCAGTAGCAAACACACTCCACCAGTAGGTAACACACCCCACCAGTAGCTAACACACTCCACCAGTAGCTAACACACTCCACCAGTAGCTAACATACTCCACCAGTAGCTAAAACACTCCACCAGTAGCTAACACACTCCACCAGTAGCTAACACACCCCACCAGTAGCTGACACACTCCACCAGTAGCTAACACTCCAATAGTAGCTAACACTCCACCAGTAGCTAACACACTCCACCAGTAGCTAACACACTCCACCAGTAGCTAACACACTCCACCAGTAGCTAACACTCCACCAGTAGCTAACACACTCCACCAGTAGCTAACACACTACACCAGTAGCTAACACTCCACCAGTAGCTAACACACTCCACCAGTAGCTAACACTCCACCAGTAGCTAACACACTCCACCAGTAGCTAACACACTCCACCAGTAGCTAACACACCCCACCAGTAGCTAACACACTCCACCAGTAGCTAACACTCCACCAGTAGCTATCATACTCCACCTGTAGCTAACACTCCCCACCAGTAGCTAACACACTCCACCAGTAGCTAACACTCGACCAGTAGCTAGCACACTCCACCAGTAGCTAACACTCCACCAGTAGCTAACACACTCCACCAGTAGCTAACACTCCACCAGTAGTTAACACACTCCACCAGTAGCTAACACTCCACCAGTAGCTAACACACTCCACAAGTAGCTAACACACTCCACCAGTAGCTAACACTCCACCAGTAGCTAACACACTCCACCAGTAGCTAAGAACACAGTCTTGCCACCAGTTTAGCTGCCCTCTGTAGGCTCACCCAGGTCAATGGGAGGCTCAGACCATTCGCTCTCACTCCTAGTATAGACACTACGGACTGGTTTGTGGTCACTCCCTCACACTGTCTGTTGTGTACACTCCTATCCAATTAAAGTAGTCAAGCAACAAACCTTGCCTTGTTCGGCAGGCGGCTTGATCGCGGCAATGGCATCATATGCACCCAGGACGTCGTGCTGAGGGCCGCGTCCTAGCGCATCAATGGCACCTCGGAGGTTAGGGGGGGCATCCCTCCGCATGATGCCTATAGCCAGCATGGGGATGATGTCTTTAGCTTTAATACAGTTGTCACCATTCACCCACTTAGTGGAGCTGATGGCATCAGTAAAGTCTTTGGCGGCTTGCTCAAACCTGCAAATGCAAGCCAGGGGGCTTTCGTGCCGGTATTGACATTCGGCCAAGACGCTGGTAACAATGTCAATGTAATGGCGTTGGCGACTACGCCGAAAATAACGCCTAAATTCCTCCTTAAGCTCATCCCAAGACTGAATCTCACAAACGCGATTGAGCTGCACAAAAGCACCTATATCATCCCGGGTGAGATCCACTGCTGCAACAGCAGCACGAATGTACTCTGCGTCCGTGGGACTATCAATTCGTCTCGACTGACTGCAGCCATGGCTCTAACCTATTTGAACGACCGTCAAAAAGAAGGGTCGGGTATGGACGATTAGCCGGCCCACTGGTGGTCGAGACTTGAGCCACAAGTTGACCAACTGTCACGGGGGCTTCGATGCCCTGCCGCGTGTTCACGCTGGCTGAGGCACCATTGCTAGCATCAGCAGAATCTGGACGGCCACTGCGTGTCTTAGTCATGACGTCATTTGTTCAAACGCAAGCAGGTCACGAAGAGGGTAAACAGGTCAGAGCAAGAAATGGTATGCACTGGCTACAATTCAACACAGAGTCAGAGAGAACACAGCAGCACTGTACTAGGTAAACTGCTTAGTGATGGAAATAATTTCAGCAAAACAACAACAAAAAGAATAAATAGTGGTACACACTGAAACACAAAATAAGAGATGTATGCAAGTGAATGAACTACAGGGAAGTGCACAAAATGAAGCTAAGGGTGGTCAATAATTTCACCAGGAGACTGGCAACAAAATTTATGAAAAGGAGTTGAACTGTAAACACTGGTAGCAAAAATTGCACAAAATTTTAAATAAATCAGGTACTACACAACACTAAACTGTGCTGCAAGCACAGTATGGAAAATTTTATAGGGTGATTACCTTTATGTACCTCAACATTACATGTTTACAAGTAAACTCATTGGGAGACAACCATATTGTTTACCGTAGTCACCCCATGTAGACATGTGAGAAAACTTAACCACCCCTGGTCACGGCAAGTGGTTCCTTCGACCTCACAATCTTATCCATATCTATCCGAGACCAGTATGGATTGGATAGCACCCACAAGTATGGTGCTACTAATTAATTGTGGACTGTATAGATTATATTAGTTTAACTGAATGAAGGGGGGTGGGGTAGGTTACACATGGATATATCCATCAAGGAAAACACTTGTACATAATCTCACCACTTACCAGATATTCTCTGGTGGTCACTTGATGTAGCTGGATCACCCATAACCTATCCAATTACAACATACCTAACTGGCCAGTATCAGTCTGCTATAACTAGAAGGGTTACTTAACTGTGGGTGATTGATACTCCTTATTCCCTCCATTCACCATCTCATTTCGATGTCCTACTACACCAACACGGTTCTTATTCCAGCAGGACGAGGTATCCGTCGGTTTGTCCCGGTTTAGAAGTCGTGATTCCATAAAGCTTCACTATCCTCGGTACGAGAATCACGCGTTCACTCGGAGCAGGGCGATCTATTTCACATCCCGCATTCTCTTAACTTAATGTTATTATCACTGATTACATTACCATTCACAAGACGATTTAACGTCTCATAATTATTATACACATTAGAGGTCACTCCATTAAGATCTGAGGCCGATGAGTGAGGATTAACACACGGGTATTTCCCCTGGACGCACGCCATGGCCACGCACCAGACACACCTGGTCGAACCATTATTCACTAATTTTACCACCTTTTTACGGTGGTCCCGTAAATCATGTTCCCTCACTCTCCACCAGGAACAGTTACGACACTTCCTATTATGAAATGAGGCCTATATTAATCCTTAGGCCGCCGTGAATGCCAATTTCCTGGTTCCATGCTTTCCCAGCCTCCTCACTACCTTCAAAACACTCCCGCCTCCCGCATGCCCCGAGTCGACCTCTACCCCTGCACATCCGCGCATGCGCAAAGGGAACTCTTGGTTCTGTCCTATTGTCAAATACATTTTTGACTCATATCGACACATTAAACACCTATTAGGCGCTATAGCTTCGGAAAATCAAAAATTTTTCCACACACAGTTTAAAAAGATTGCAGGTGCTGGCAGTTGCAAATTGGAATGCAAAAAAAAGGTAATTCACTTGCATAAAGGGAAGTTGGCACAGCAAAGATATCAGAGTATGGGATTGTGCCAAAAATCACAGAAAAAAAAAATACACTGTATCAAGAAATGCTATATTGCACACAAAATAAAATTAATAAAAATGCAAATTATTAAATTCAAGAATAGGGCAAAGGTTAACTGGTGTTAGCAGGGTGTACACTGGTGTTAGCAGGGTGTACACTGGTGTTAGCAGGGTGTACACTGGTGTTAGCAGGGTGTACACTGGTGTTAGCAGGGTGTACACTGGCAAAAACAAAAATTTCATAATCTCAAGATCAAAATTAATGAACTTCACAAGTAATTTTGGTAATTAATGGTAAATAAGCAGGTTCCCAAAAATGCACTCAATGACTTGGGTATACAAAATAGCAAAAAGTAAGGGGCCAATGGCTAAAAAGTACTCGACTCCTTTATTTATGAACCGATTACATTCATTTTTGGTGTACTATTAGAAGCTTATATTAAAGAGCCTTTGCTGAAGTTTCAATCATATCGGCCAAAAAGGAAATGAAATATGCAAAATTTACGAAAAATTACATTTGGCAGTACTCAATTACTCAGTGGTACTTGGAAAAGTTAGGCCCCAATTATATAATAAATCTTATCTTCATGCTAAAAAAAAATAAAGTTTCATAACTTTTTTGACATTTTAGAAGATGTCGGTCTTGTTGCCCACACAAATCTGAAAATATTTGGGATAGTTCAGAAAGGAACATATCACATATCCAAATTAATCCAGGACCTCAAACTATTGTGCAGAGGCAAAACAGACAGATAAATGACGGCGATAATGACGGTCTAGTAGCTAGGGATGATAACCTTAACTCCATATGTAATGCATACATAGGTCAATGTGAGACAATACAGCCATTATTATCTCAAACACTACCAAACAGATGCATACACTGTACTAAAGTACGCATGAAAAACAGAAAAGGCACCTTATATAAAATGTGTAAGGGGTGGGTGCATGATGGATGTATGTACAATTATAGCAACGGTGCCAGAATTCACTTTGTGTGTAACAAATGCACTTTGGCACAGTTACCCTTTAGCAGTGATGACAATGATTTATCTAATTTTAATACAAATGACCCATTGCCATATATTGATGATTATAATTGTTTTATAAAAACAGGCCTTCACTTTATTCATGTCAATGCAAGATCACTTCTTCCTAAATTGGCAGAGATTAGGATTCTAGCTAACAAAATTAGGGCGGCAGTTATAACCATCTCTGAATCTTGGTTGGATGATACGGTGACTGACGACGAGGTCAAAATAGAAGGCTACAATATAAAACGCTTAGATAGGAACAGAAAGAGTGGTGGAGTATGTGCCTACATTAGAAATGACTTAGCTTACAACCCAAGACCTGATTTAAATAACAATAAACTGGAGATTCTATGGTTTGAAGTGCTGCTTCCCAAGACCAAACCCATCTTAGTAGGAACTAGTTACCGCCCTCCTACCCAGGACCAGTTCTTAGAAGACTTTTCCAGAGTCTTGTCCGGAGTTGAAAGCAATTGCGAAACAATGATACTGGGCGACTTCAATATCTGTTTTCAGCAACAAAATAACGGGCTATGCAAAAGGTATAAGCAAATTCTAGGATTAAATAGCTACACCCAACTAATTAATAAACCAACCCGGATCACACAGTTCTCAGCCACCCTAATTGACCACATACTTTGCAACCGCGCTGAGAACATTAGTCAGTCAGGCGTCATTACCACAGGTCTTAGTGATCATTTCATCATTTACTGCACCAGGAAAATCACTAGGGATAGGATAGGCCTACACAGGACAATAAAAATGAGGTCAACTAGAAACTACAGTAAAGAAACACTGGTAAATAGGCTACACAATTGTGACTGGACAGAGATAACAAGTTGCACGGACGTAAACGATGCCTGGGAAAAATTCAAAACAATGTTCACTACCATTCTTAATAATATTGCACCAGTTAAAGAGGTTAGGATTAAACGAAGAACTGAACCCTGGATGACTACTGAGATATTAGATAATATGAAATTCAGAGACCAGCTGCTAAAAAGATTTAAAGCAAACAGACAGGATATTGCAGCACTAAATGAATTCCAAAGGGTGAGGAACAGAGTACAGAGGCTTATAAAAGGAGCAAAGGCAAAGCACTATTGCTCAAAAATTGAAGAGTATAAGCATAACCCCAGAAAGCTCTGGCAACAACTAAAACAGTTGGGGTATAGCCATAAGCCAGTAGATAGGTCTAACATAGTACTCACTATCGATAATGAGGTATGCCACGAAACATCTAAGGTGGCAAATTGCTTTAATTCCTACTACACATCTGTTGCATCAACACTAGTAAGTAAACTACCAGCTGCATCAAATACCTTTAACACAGACTCTGATAAGTTTCAAACATACTATACCAATAAAGGGGTAACCCCAAACAGTTGTCAACTAGTAAGTGTATCTCATGACTTCATTCAAAAAGAACTAAGCAGGTTAAACCCAACTAAGAGCACAGGCCCTGATAACATCCCGTCTAAGTTCCTAAAAGATGGTGCTTCTGAACTGTCAATCCCTATTGCTCACATAATAAATCTATCAATCACCACTAATACCGTACCGGAGGGGTTCAAGGAGGCCAGAGTTACTCCTATCTTCAAGAAAAATAATAGGTCTGATGTAAGCAACTATAGACCTGTTAGTATACTCAGTATAATATCTAAAATTCTGGAGAGGGCGGTGTATTCTCAAGTAGTTAAGTACCTTAATGACAACAGCATTCTCCATAGCTATCAATCGGGCTTTAGAAGATCCTACTCAACCGATACCTCCCTTATTAATCTGATGGATTACCTGAGAACTGAAATGTCAAAAGGGAACCTCATAGGTATGGTAACCTTAGACCTGCAAAAGGCCTTCGATACTGTCAACCACAATATATTATGTAATAAACTTCAAGCTATCGGTATAGGTTCTGTAGACTGGTTTAAGTCCTACCTTAGCAACAGGAGACAAATAGTCAAAATCAACAAAACGGAATCAGAACCCCTGCCGATAACATGTGGAGTTCCCCAAGGTAGTATTCTGGGTCCCTTACTATTCTTATGTTATGTCAATGATATGCCTATCAGTGTCAAGTGCAAACTCCTACTGTATGCAGATGACAGTGCTCTGTTAGTGACAGGTAAAGACCCACAAGATATTGCTAATGTTTTAACACTGGAACTGGAGTCCTGCAGCAAATGGTTAGTAGACAACAAACTATCATTACACCTAGGGAAAACTGAAGCCATTCTCTTTGGAACGAAACATAAACTGAGAAGGGTAAATAATTTTAATGTTCAGTGTAATGGGGAGTCCATCACTTTGGTTTCATCAGTAAAATATCTGGGAATCCCCTTTGACCCATGCATGTCAGGAGAATTGATAGGGAACAGTGTAGTAAAGAAAGCGAATGCCAGACTGAAGTTCCTGTATAGACAAGCACAGTGTCTACCTACTGAGGCTCGCAGGACCCTATGTCTAGCCCTTATACAATGCCATATGGATTACGCTTGCTCTTCTTGGTACTCTGCCTTGACAAAAAAACTGAAAGATAGACTGCAAATCACCCAGAACAAAATCGTAAGATTCATCCTGGGGCTGGGACCAAGAGAACATGTAGGCCAGGATGAATTACAGCAGTTGGATATGCTGAATGTTGAAGACAGAGTAAAACAACTGAAGCTAAATCATGTTTATAAAATTGCTCACAAACAGTGTCCAGAATATCTTGCTGTCAATTTTGTCAAGGTTGGGAACCAAAGCAATCATAGTACTAGGGGGAGAGAGCACAACTTTGTAGTACCCACAGTCAGTGGCCAGGCTTCAAACACCTTTTATTGTACAGCAATAAAGGAATGGAACAGACTACCCGCACATGTCAAAGCCAGTCATAGCATGAACCAGTTCAAGAAGACTGCCAAAAAGTGTCTGATGAATGAAGCTACAGAAAGGGAGGGGAATGATTTTCTATTTTTTAGCTAAAATACGTGTAAATTTTACCTTATCCCTAGTAATGACCCTCGTATTGTAGATAGTCTTAATGACCCTCGTGTAGTAGATAGTCTTTTTAGTATGATAATAAGATGTTATCTTCATTGTAGAATAATAAGAAAATATTATAACCTTTATATTATAATAATAAGGTAAAAGGACCCCAATGGAAATAAGTCACTCTGTCTGACTTTTTTGGGTTATCCTAGGTTCTCTACACATATGCTGCTATGTATGATAATTCTATGTAACTGTATTTGTGTATACCTGAATAAATTTACTTACTTACTTACGCATTGTAAAGCAATCATTCTTCTATGTTTGTTGTGAAAATCAAGTCAATTCATTCATAAATAAGGATGGATCAGTCATAAATAGGTAAATAACTTACTTTCGAGATATAGGCCGAAGCGCGCAGCACCCCAGGTGCCCGGGAAATATTTTTTTTCCCCGAAAAATTCGCTTTATTTTACACTTTTTCCGTGACCTACGAGTGTTTATTACAGTTAACCATTGTAAATCCGTTTTCTTTCATCTCACATGAGAGAACGGACCCTTTCTTCACCTTCAGGGAATATATCGATAGAAATTTTTTCCACGGGGCATCATATTATGCTATATATTATTTTTTAAGGTGTACTTTTTATGTTTATATGCTATTATTATATTGCATTATGTCATAATAGATCAATTGTGATAGATAAATAAGCCTTATAATTGATATTAGCGTGGGTATGGAATATTTTGTTGGGTGGAGGTGTCGGCCATTTTATGCAATATTCCCAGGGTACCTGACTGGTTACTTGATCATATTATCTCCGCCCACTCTGGCATGATCTCAGATGGTGAATTTGTATTATATTAGACAAAAAGATATAAGAAAAGGATAAAAATAACACGGGGGGAAAACATAAACAATGCCGCGTCAGCGCTTGTTACGCAATGTGAGGCAAGGCGCTGTCACCATGCCTGTTATAAATGGCTGTAATTCCTTTTAGAAACATCGTACGAGGACAATAATTATACCAGAGTGTAGCCAGAAAGTTCAGCTATTTTTTGGTAACAATAACTCAAGTTTCATATTTTTTCGAGTTTTTTTTTTCTCTCCACGTTTCGACCCCAGAATGAGATGTATGCAAGTGAATGAACTACAGGGAAGTGCACAAAATGAAGCTAAGGGTGGTCAATAATTTCACCAGGAGACTGGCAACAAAATTTATGAAAAGGAGTTGAACTGTAAACACTGGTAGCAAAAATTGCACAAAATTTTAAATAAATCAGGTACTACACAACACTAAACTGTGCTGCAAGAACAGTTTAAAAAGATTGCAGGTGCTGGCAGTTGCAAATTGGAATGCAAAAAAAAGGTAATTCACTTGCACAAAGGGAAGTTGGCACAGCAAAGATATCAGAGTATGGGATAGTGCCAAAAATTACAGAAAAAAAAAATACACTGTATCAAGAAATGCTATATTGCACACAAAATAAAATTAATAAAAATGCAAATGATTAAATTCAAGAATAGGGCAAAGGTTAACTGGTGTTAGCAGGGTGTACACTGGTGTTAGCAGGGTGTACACTGGTGTTAGCAGGGTGTACACTGGTGTTAGCAGGGTGTACACTGGCAAAAACAAAAATTTCACAATCTCAAGATCAAAATTAATGAACTTCGCAAGTAATTTTGGTAATTAATGGTAAATAAGCAGGTTCCCAAAAATGCACTCAATGACTTGGGTATACAAAATAGCAAAAAGTAATGCACATTGGTGAATATTCACGGATAAAACATAGAATATATGTAAAGCAAATAAATGGGGAAACAGGAGAAAAGTGTAATGGGCTAGGCACAGATTGTATCACTGCAGGTAGAATAAACTAATACTTAAATACTTGAAGATTACACTTATTAAAGAAAAAAAAACACACTAAGAAACAAAACAGTGCAGGGATGTCAACAATCTGTGACTAACTTGCAGGTGCAACTAACAAAATTAACAGCACACAGGAATTACTTGCAAACTGTATGTCGGCCTGTCATGCCTTCATGTTCGGTATGACAACCCGTGTGGACCGCTCATCGAGTCCACTGTCCACCATAAGCCTGTCCAGCTTTTCCTAGATACAGGTTCGGTGGTTAACATTGTCCGCTCCACTCTTTTCCGAGACATTGGCCATCACGCGGCCATGTTGACAGAGCCGTCTGTCATTCAGACCTTGAGAGGAGTCTCAGGTAATCCGCTGACGGTTCGTGGTCGTACAACGTTAGAATTTGCGGTCACAGGGTCAGTGGCCCGGTGGCCTGGTGGCTAAAGCTCCCGCTTCACACACGGAGGGCCCGGGTTCGATTCCCGGCGGGTGGAAACATTTCGACAAGTTTCCTTACACCTGTTGTCCTGTTCACCTAGCAGCAAATAGGTACCTGGGTGTTAGTCGACTGGTGTGGGTCGCATCCTGGGGGACAAGATTAAGGACCCCAATGGAAATAAGTTAGACAGTCCTCGATGACGCACTGACTTTCTTGGGTTATCCTGGGTGGCTAACCCTCCGGGGTTAAAAATCCGAACGAAATCTTATCTTATCTTATCTTAGCTGTCCGCAAAATTCTTAGTTGTAGATAGTATTGTTTTCCCTGGTGACCTGCTCATAGGGTTCAAAACCATGGCACACCTTAGGATCCGCTTAGATCCAGCCGAGTGGAAAGCAGAATTCAACGGAGTGGATGTGCCCTTCTGGGGCGTGCGCTTAGGATCCACTACGTGCTACTCTGTCTCAGAGTATGCACAGTGCCTGGAATCGTTGGAAACCGGTGGTTTCTGTAGCACATTCTCCCCGGGGTCAGTCTCTTGTCCTGATCGACCTCGTAGTAGAGCTCATTGCCCGTCACCTCCTGGCCATCAGCGCTTAGTTACCAGTGAAACCCAGTCTGGGGACGCCCAGTCTAACCTTCACTCTAACTCTGACGCTGTTGTAGAGAACAGCAGTTGTCAAGCCGCAGTATCCCTGTCGGCAGGCGACTGTCTGACTCGTGTCATGGCATCAGCGAGCAGAGTTACTGCTTGTACAAAGTATGACGTCACTTTGTCAGCTAACTCGCTCACTCCTGTTACGGTGTACGTGAGCAGAGCTTTTGAAGGAGACCATGTGCTGGTTGACAACGACACGTGCCGAGTCAAGGGCTTCTCCCTTGAACCATCCTTGCACACAGTGCAACGTGGTAAGTTGCAAGTCATTGTTGTCAACATGCACAGTCGAGAATTTCCCCTGCGGAAGAATACCTCACTTGTCGACCTTGTCAGATTCCCTCTCCCGGTGAGAGTGGAGGGTGAAGCCCCAGCTGACTTCCTCGTGAGTGCAGTTCTCCCAGGCGAGTCTGCTGCTGATTCTTCCAACACCCGGCCAGTGCAGGAAGATGATCTAGCTTTGACAGACTATCCTGAAGAGGTCCCAAAACTTCTCCAGGTTCTCAGTCGTGCACATTCTGCAGTCGCACTAGATGGTGAGTCAATGGGTTTGACCCCACTGATCTCTCACCGTATTCCACTTGACAAAGGTACTAAACCCATTTATGTACTTGCGTATCGCCTGCCACATGCGCAAAGAGTCTTCACTGAAGAACTCATTACATGGATGCTCCGTGATGGAGTTATTGAGGAGTCCACTTCCCTGTGGAATGCTCCCCTTATTCTGGTCCCCAAGAAAGACGGAACCTGCCGCCCTGTTATCAATTACAGGAAACTGAATGCATGTACGATCCCAGACCGCTTTCCGTTGCCAGTTCTGAACGACCTGTTGCAGAACATCGGCGATAATAAGGTCTTTTCAACTCTTGACCTTCTTCAAGGGTTCTGGCAGATCCCCCTCGATGATGAGAGCAGAGAGTTGACAGCTTTCTCTATGCCAACTGGTCATTACCAGTTCAGGAGGATGCCCTTTGGCTTGCGCGGAAGCCCAATCACGTTTAGTCGTTTGATGACGACAATTTTCCGTACCCTCCTAGGTGGCACGCTCATGGTCTACCTAGATGATCTCATAGTCATGTCGCAAGATGTCCCGTCACATCTCGAGAAACTTGACAGGGTATTGGACAGGCTAGCTCAGGCAAACCTTAAGGTAAAGCTCTCCAAATGTCATTTCCTCCGGAAGGAAATAAAATTTCTGGGTCACATAGTGACTCAGAATGGCATAAAGACGGACGAGTCTAAAATCTCGGCCGTGCAGAAATTCCCCAGACCCATGATGGCGGATGCAGTCCGGTCCTTCATAGGCCTGGCGGGTTTCTACCGCACCTTTATCGCAGGTTTCTCCACCATTGCTGCACCCCTGACACGCTTACTCAAGAAGGATGCCCCTTTTGAGTGGACGTGTGATCAGGAACGAGCTTTTGTCATTCTTAAGAACAAGTTAACATCAGCCCCAACCCTTAGATTCCCTGATTTCACCAAGGCATTTACCTTGACGACTGATGCCAGCAAAGTTGGCATAGGTGCAGTCTTGTCACAGGAATCTAATGTTAAGCAACAGCCTATTGCCTATGCTAGCCGTGTCCTTACTAAAGCGGAAGTCAATTATTCAGTGACAGAGCTAGAAGCTTTAGCCATTGTATGGGCCCTGAGTCATTTTCGGGATATCATCTATCATTATCCTATCAAGATTTACACAGATCATCTACCCTTATTGGCCCTTTTTGCGAATAAGAACCTCTCGGGAAAGCATGCTCGGTGGTCGCTCACGTTCAATGACTACAACCCTGAAATTTGCTATGTCCCAGGTAAGCAAAATGTTGTAGCTGATGCCCTGTCGAGGCATATAGCATTCGTGAGTGTCGGCAATTCGTTCTCTGTTGAGGATCTCGAGAGAGCCCAACGACAGGACCCTGTGTGGTCTCCAGTCCTTCGTTTCCTGACCAAGGAGGACGTTGACTTACAGGTCAAGTCTCCCGTTCCACTGAAGGATTTGGTGGTCAACCAAGGAGTACTGTGCCGTGTTGCACAGCTGGTGGACCCCGGCAGAACCATATACCAACTGGTGATACCGGAGTCCATGATACCAGCTACTCTTAGGTTGATCCACAATGTCCCAGGTGTAGCGCACCCCGGGAAGGACCGCAGTATCAAACAGGCACGAATGAAATATTTCTGGCCTAAGATGGCAGTGGACATTGTCAAGCATGTACACCAGTGTGTTGTTTGCCTACAGCACAAGGGTACCATTACAGGTCCTAACCCCATTCTAAAGTATCCCATTACAAAGGAGCCCTGGGAGAGAACTTCTGTCGACCTGTTGACGAACTTCTCGACCTCGGAGAAGGGAAATAAGCACCTGCTTGTAATGGTAGATAACGCGGTACAGTGAATTAGTACCCATTCCTGATAAAACTGCCGAAACGGTCGCTAGTGCTTTCCGTGAGCATGTTGTTCTTCGTCATACTTGCCCACGTGTCCTTCTGTCAGACAATGGGTCTGAGTTTATAAATGGCATAATGCAGGATCTTTGCTCCAGATTCAACATTCACCAAGCGCCAGTAGCTCCACGCCACCCTGCGAGTAATGGTCTTGCTGAACGTACAAATCGCAAAGTCCTGGAGGTGCTCAGGGTAACCGTTAACCCAAGTTGTACTACATGGGATGAGGCTATCCCAGATGTTCAGTGTACATTAAATTCCTCCCTCAACAGCTCGATCGGTGAGACACCTCATTTTGCTTTGTATGGCTATGACAAGCGCTTACCATATGAAATTCTGGTTGCTCCACCTAGACCTACTTACGATACTGATAACCCCAGTGTAGTAAAGATGAGGACAACGCAGCTTGTCTTCCAGTGGGTACGAGAGAACCTTATGAAAGCTACTGATAGGTTCACGTCTGAGCGCAATGCCCGCACCAAGGAAAGCAAAGTGGAACCAGGTTGCAAAGTTATGTTGCTCAACCCAGCGCAGATCCAAGGTATGCACAAACTTGTCCCAAAATTCGTGGGTCCTTACCGTGTCCTACGACAGCTCCATGGCAATAAGTTCGAGGTGAGGGAGATTGCTACGGGAACTATCAAGGAAGCCCACCTTGATCACATGAAGTATGTGGACCATGTGCAGGCCGAAGCAGAGCTGGAGTTGCGTGCGTTGCAACGCCACAATCAGACCAATGCTAGGGACAACCCGTCTATCCCTTCTCCCACTACTACTGATACGGAAGACGGCCCAGTAAGGCTCCATACTTATGGCCTGCGACCCAGGACAACAGTACATTTCTGTGACATTGACGTACCTGCTGACTTGTCTGACTCCTACGCTAGTTATGCTAATTGTTTGCTTGCAGAAATGGGTATAAATGCGCACACATTGTATAGCTAGTCGATAATGGAGTCAGAGTGGACAACATCATGTAATTATGTAAATACTTTTAGAAGGGTACCCAGAGTGTAATGAATTCCATGGATATAGTATTATTGTAGGTATGTGCACCCAGTGTTTTTATATAAAAAAAAGAGCCTGTATTATGGTCAGGGCAGTGCTGCCCTCTGAGTCACATGTCACACCTTAGGAAATGCTACTGTCAGTCATTGTTTGCAGATGTGAGGGTGCAACATCGTTCGTAGACGAGTGGTCAACTGATGTTCAGCCCTGCGGACAACCTGTATATAGAAGATTTTAGTTCCAGTGCTGACGTCTCCGGACTCTCTCCTCGATGAAACAGCGCGGGCAAACCAGTTTTCTCTTCCCCTGGATGGGAGAGTTTTTTTTTTTGCCTGTTGCATTTTTATGTCCATTTTTGATTTACTAGTGAGCGAAAGCCAGTCCCTCTCTGGGGTAGCTAGTGTAAGTAATTCCTTTATACCTACGGGCCCACCAGTATTGTCGACGCGAGGTGCGTGGCCAAGCAAATGTAGACAGTCTGTACTGTCAGAACACACAGCCTAGCCGTCTGCTCTGACTAGTTCATATTTCGCGGCATTTAGGTGCTGCCCTCTGTAGGCTCACCCAGGTCAGTGGGAGGCTCAGCCCATTCGCTCTCACTCCTAGGCCGACCCTCTTGATAGACACAAGTGCTCCCCCTCCACGGACTGGCTTGCGGTCACTCCCTCACACTGCCCGTTGTGTACTCACTCCTATCCAATTAAAGCCAAACTAGTCCACGGCCGTATCATTGCTACCTACGCTACCTTCATCGGCACTAAACCGCTGTTCAGCAGTAAGAACAGCAATAACAGTAGCTAGCACTCCACCAGTAGCTAACACACTCCACCAGTAGCTAACACTCCACCAGTAGCTAACACACTCCACCAGCAGCTAACACACTCCACCAGTAGCTAACACACTCCACCAGTAGCTAACACTCCACCAGTAGCTAACACACTCCACCAGTAGCTAACACACTCCACCAGTAGCTAACACACTCCACCAGTAGCTAACACTCCACCAGTAGCTAACACTCCACCAGTAGCTAACACACTCCACCAGTAGCTAACACTCCACCAGTAGCTAACACTCCACCAGTAGCTAACACACTCCACCAGTAGCTAACACTCCACCAGTAGCTAACACTCCACCAGTAGCTAACACACTCCACCAGCAGCTAACACACTCCACCAGTAGCTAACACACTCCACCAGTAGCTAACACTCCACCAGTAGCTAACACACTCCACCAGTAGCTAACACTCCACCAGTAGCTAACACACTCCACCAGTAGCTAACACTCCACCAGTAGCTAACACACTCCACCAGTAGCTAACACACTCCACCAGTAGCTAGCAATATTTAAACTACCTATTCTCTTACACATAACATTCACACATCCATAACAAAACAGACTTACTCTCGATATGTGTGACTCTCCATCATTTACACTTTCACTCACCCACATGACTGTAAACTTAAGTTTGCCTAACAAACTCTCCCAATATAGGAACTTCAACAGAAACAGTGCATCATGCCAACCCTTATAATTTGCATCACTATATTTACTAATTGTAATATTGTTATATGTTTTATATTTCCTCATTGCTATAAATCTAATTAATTACTTCAGTTACCTTGTATGCAAATAATTATATTAAAATGTGCTGCTCCATAACCCGTGTCAATTAAGAGTAAGAATTAGGATTAGTCTGCCTGAAATGCCTCGGCCTGTTAATGGCCATCCTAGTAATTAACATTTTGTGATTTGTAAACCAAACATTGTAAGGTTTGGAAGAAAATATACATTTATTATTATTATTATTATTATTATTATTATTATTATTATTATTATTATTATTTTCATTATTATTATTCTAATAATTAACTGCTGCAGCATATGGGCGCCTAGCAAACCTCAGAACAGCATTCCGACATCTTAATAAGGAATCGTTCAGGACCCTGTACACTGTGTACGTTAGGCCCATATTGGAGTATGCGGCACCAGTTTGGAACCCACACCTAGCCAAGCTCGTAAGGAAACTAGAGAAAGTGCAAAGGTTTGCAACAGGACTAGTCCCAGAGCTAAGGGGTATGTCCTACGAGGAGAGGTTAAGGTCTAGTGGCTAACGCGACGGGCTGGAGTTTTGAGACTCTATGACCGCGGGTTCAATCCCGGCCGGGGGTATGGTTTAAGGGAAATCAACCTGACAACACTGAAAGAAGGGGGAGATAGGGGGTGATATGATAGCGACATATAAAATACTAAGAGTAATCGACAAGGTGGAGAGAGACAGGATGTTCCGGAGATAGGACACAGCAAGAAGGAGTCACAGTTGGAAGTTGAAAATTTAGGTGAATCACAGGGATGTTAGGAAGTATTTCTTCTTTCACAGAAATGTCAGGAAGTTGAATAGTCTGGTAAGTGACGTAGAGGAGGCAGGATCCATGCATAGCTTTAAGAAGAGGTATGATAAAGCTCATGTTGCATGAAGAATGACCTAGTAGCGACCAGCGAAGAGGCTGGGCCAGGAGTTGTGACTCGACCCCTGGAACCTCAATTAGATGAGTACACATGTACAGGCACACGCCAGTACAGTCATAAAGACTGCAACCTCACTCAAACAGAAGGATCTTGGGATGAGCATAACACCGAGCACATCTCCTGAGGCGCACATCAATCAAAAAACAGCTGCAGCATTTGGGCCACTAGCAAACCTTAGAATAGCGTTCCGCCACCTCAGTAAAGACTTATCCAGGACTCTGTACAGTGTACGTCAGGCCTATACTGGAGTATGTAGCATCAGTTTGAAACCCACACCTGATCAAACAGGTCAAGAAATTTGAGAAAGTGCAAAGGTTTGCAACGAGACTAGTCCTGGAGCTAAGGGGCATGTCCTACGAGGAGAGGTTAAATGTGACGAAGTTTCAGTATGATTGGCCAACAAACAACATAGAAAAAAAATATTAACATAATTTTGATATATGGCAGTATCCCGACAAATTGGCACTGCGAGTGGCACTTCCGACATTCCCAACTGTTAGAATACAACTAGCACGAATCTTTTACGTTGCCATTTCATCTAATATATCTTATTATCATGGTAAAAAAAATACATTTGACAGAATTTTTGGCATTCACCAAAACATCTGCCTTTTACCCCCCACAAAATAAAAAATATTTGAGATATTCCAAAAAATCCATCATTAAAAATTAAAACACACTTTGTTTTATATTGTCTGTGAAAATCATTTCAATACAATCATTAATAATGGTTGAGGTCCACGAAATAAGTGAATAAGTTACTTCCGAGATATAGGCCTAGAACGCCGGCAGGCCTACCGTCAAAAAAAAAAATTTCTTTTTTCGCGAAAATCGCGTTTGTTTCGGTGTATTTCTTAGTAAACTGATGTTCTAGTGCAGTTATCCTCTTCAAAACACCGTTTTCTCTCACTCACAAACCAAACAATACAACATGGAGACGAGGAGTAACTTTTTTATATCGAAATATTGCTGGTGGACTCTCGCTATATTATGGCCTATTTTATTCAGTCTAGAGTATATAACATGTTTGTTTGTTATTTACAGTGATTATTATATCATATTAGATCAATTCTGATAGATAAATAAGCCGTATAGTTAATATATAAGCTGATATAAGCGTAATAATGAAGTGATTTCACCTGGCACTCTCTGGAGAGGGATCACTGCCGAGTGTACCCAGGTGCTTCCCGATAGGCTAGACGTCTATTGATAAGCTCCACCTACTCTTATATGATGCCAAATAATCAATTATTATATTAGAAAGAATAATGCAAAGAAAAAGCGATAAAAAACAAGGAAAAAATTCCAAAAAATACATAGGTTGAGAACAGACGCGCTACCTACATCGCCGCCACCATACCTGATATAAATGACTATAATTTCTTGTAGAAACGTTGTAGAACATTGATTCTTGTACCATTGTGTTGCCAAAGAGTTAAGCTATTTTTCTATATGAATAACTCATTTTCATAAATTTTCGAATTTTTCTTGAGAGCGCTGAAAAAAATGTTCACACATCCCCCCTTAAGTCATAGAGTCGTCAGGAAGTGGAATAGTCTGGAAAGTGAGGTGGTGGAGGCAGGATCCATGCATAGCTTTAAGAAGAGGTATGATGAAGTTCATGGAGCTTGGAAAGAGTGGACCTAGTAGCGATCAGTGAAGAGGAGGGGCCAGAAGCAATGGATCGACCCCTGCAACCACAATTATAGGTACTTTATAGGTACACAACTGTGCAAGCACACACCTGTGTAAGCACACACCTGTGCAAGCACACACCTGTGTAAGCACACACCTGTGCAAGCACACACCTGTGCAAGCACACACCTGTGTAAGCACACACCTGTGCAAGCACACACCTGTGCAAGCACATACCTGAACCTTCACTAACTGTTGTTGGATGCTGTTTAATTATTGATGTAGTTTACAAGCAAATACTCAATAATAGTGAGTACGATTTCTCGATGTAAAAATCCAAACTATTTTACTCATAAAACTGGTAAGTACACACCATCACACCATCACACCATCACACCATCACACCATCACACCATCACACCATCACACTTTAATTTCCTTCATTCCGCGTCCTCGATGAGGAGCAACATACTTTGAATGTACATAATGCTGGCCATGTTGTACATGTGAATGATAATGCTGGCCATGTTGTACATGTGAATGATAATGCTGGCCATGTTGTACATGTGAATGATAATGCTGGCCATGTTGTACATGTGAATGATAATGCTGGCCATGTTGTACATGTGCATGATAATGCTGGCCATGTTGTACATGTGCATGATAATGCTGGCCATGTTGTACATGTGCATGATAATGCTGGCCATGTTGTACATGTGCATGATAATGCTGGCCATGTTGTACATGTGCATGATAATGCTGGCCATGTTGTACATGTGCATGATAATGCTGGCCATGTTAAGAGTTTTAGAACATAAGAAAGAAGGAGCACTGCAGCAGGCCTACTGACCCATGCAAAGCAGTTCCATGTCCCCCCCCTCCCAGATTAACCCAATGACCAACTAGTCAGGTCACTTGCATTTAAGGAAGGAACACGGCATCAGACCTAGTAGCACAGGCTAGTCAGGTCTAACTTACACCCACCCACACCCACCCACACCCACCCACACCAACCCACACCCACTCATGTATTTATCTAACGTATTTGTAAAGCTACACAACGTTTTAGCCTCTATAACTGTACTCGGGAGTTTGTTCCACTCCTTTACCGTACCTTTGAAGAAGAATTTCGAGAGTATATCTACTCTCTGAGCCCGGCCATAGGCCAGGCTCGTCTGGTGCTCGCCTGGTCAACCAGGCTGTTGCTGCTGGAGGCCTTGTGAAGAAATTTTCTCCAGGAGGGGGGTATCAGCCCTTCTGCCCCTTTCAGCCCCTTTCAGCGCTGAGGGGCCCAGCCCTCTCAGAAGGGGCAAATATCTTGTTTACTGCTACAGCGAGTAATTGATCCCAGATGCAGTACCAGTATGTGACGTGGCTCGACGCTCCGTGCGGTCCTGTGTTGCAAAGTGTAGCTTAATAAAAGACAGTACATCTCTTACCTTAGCAAGACAATTAAGGAAAATCCTGCTCCCACTTTATTACCATAGTAAAGATAGTGTACATTGTTGTCTATGCTTAAGACAGCAAGAATCAAACATTCTGCTTTGCCTCATGGAGGAAGTGGCAAGGAAGCAAAAGTACTAGGTCAGCCTTTCCTTGGTGCTGAGGGCAGTGACGGCATGGGGCGTTGTGGCGTCTTCAGATTACCTTTGACTCTACTGAGAGTGACACTGATGCCAGGATAACCAACAAAGAACGATCTGTGCGTTAGTGTGAACAAAGTGTCTCATAAAACACAATAAACACTTAAGAGAAGTGTGATCAGCTTCTTTAGTGATAAGATTGTGAACAATAAAGACAAATCTTGTGGAACATAGTGTACCAGTGTGCGTATTCCTAGACTATGGAAGACGTGGACATCCAAGGACACTTCAGCTTCTATCAAGTCACCGATACCTGTCGAAGGTGTGAAGAACACCATAGCTCACGCTACAAGAGCAAGGTAGGTTACGAATTTCTTGTAGTACGGGGGACTGCGCAGTTCTTGAGTCGCAAGGAGTTTGTAATCAACCTATAGTCGGCAGTAAGGTGCGGACTTTTGAGTCCACACAAGTAAGTTTGTCAGCAATCAGTGAATGAAATATGCTGACATAACACCCCCTAGGGGTAATTTATAATCTTACAAATTATAACTCTTTACAGCCCGTTGAGAGATGACTTCGACAGCTTCTCAAAACCTCGTCTGCAGGGGTGGCTGTGCAGGCGATGAGCTGTCTTTCTAAGTTAAGTACAAACTCCTTAAACTTAGCTGGTAATACCATTTCTCAACACCAATCCAGTGCTTTCCTATATCCTTCCCGAATCTGAATTTTTCTAACTTGAAACCACTGCTGCGAGTCCTGTCTTGGCTGGAAATTTTCAGCACGCTATTTACATCCTCTTTATTTATTCCTGTTTTCCATTTATACACCTCGATTATATCCCCCCTAATTCTACGCCTTTCGAGAGAGTGCAGATTCAGGGCCCTCAGTCTATCCTCATAGGGAAGATTTCTGATACATGGGATCATCTTTGTCATCCTCCTCTGTACGTTTTCCAGTGCATTTATATCCATTCTGTAATACGGTGACCAGAACTGAGCAGCATAATCTAAATGAGGCCTAACCAAGGATATATAGAGTTGAAGAACAACCTGAGGACTTCTATTATTTATACTTCTAGATATGAAGCCAAGAATTCTGTTAGCTTTATTGCGAACACTAATGCACTGTTGTCTTGGTTTTAGATTACTGCTAACCAGAACTCCTAAATCCTTTTCGCAATCAGTAGTATTAAGATCTACATTATTTAGTTTATATGTGGCATGGTTATTTACCTGTCCAACATTTAGAACTTTGCATTTGTCAATATTAAACTGCATCTGCCACTTCTCCGACCATTGCATCAGTCTATTCAAATCATCCTGGAGTGCTCTAGTGTCCTCATTAGAATGAATTGGACGGCCTATTTTGGTGTCATCAGCAAATTTGCTTATGTCGCTATTTATTCCCTCATCTATGTCGTTTATGTAAATTGTGAACAACAACGGGCCCAACACTGACCCCTGAGGAACACCGCTTGTGACGTGCCCCCATTCTGATTTCTCCCCATTTATGCAAACTCTCTGCTGCCTATTTGTCAGCCATGCCTCTACCCAGGAAAAAATTTCTCCTCCTATTCCGTGTGCCTTAAGTTTCCTCAATAGCCTCTGGTGTGGAACTCTATCGAAAGCCTTACTGAAGTCCATATACACAATATCATATTCATTACCATGATCTACCTCCTCAAACACCTTAGTGAAAAAAGTTAGTAAATTCGTAAGACAGGAACGCCCCTTTGTAAAACCGTGTTGAGATTCATTAATCAATCTGTGCCTATCAAGATGGCTACGAATTGCTTCGGCAATTATTGATTCCATAAATTTTCCCACTATGGAGGTAAGGCTTATTGGTCTATAGTTCGAAGCCAAGGACCTGTCACCTGCCTTGTAAATAGGTATTACATTTGCCATTTTCCACTTATCAGGCACTATGCCAGTTTGTAGTGATATGTTAAAAAGATTAGCCAAAGGTATGCTAAGTTCCTCTTTACATTCCTTTAACACCCTTGCAAACAGTTCATCAGGGCCTGGGGATTTGTTAGGTTTTAGTTTCTCTATTTGTCTGAGGACCATGTCACTAGTTACTGCAATCGTACATAGTTTATTATCATCCTGTTCTACATAATCTATTATTTCAGGAATATCGCTAGTATTTTCCTGGGTGAAAACTGAGAGGAAGTAGGGTATTGAGAATTTCACACATATCCTTATCACTGTCAGTGATCTGACCAGAGTTACTCTTAAGTGGGCCAATCTTGTCCCTAATCTTACTTCTGTATACCTGAAAGAACCCTTTTGGGTTAGCCTTTGAATCCCTTGCGACCTTAGCCTCATAATCCCTTTTGCTTTTCTTATTCCTTTTTTATTTCTCTCTTTAACTGAATATATTGATTTCTTAACTGCCCATCCCCTCTTTTGATACGCCTATATATGCCTCTCTTTTGACCAATGAGATGTTTTAATCTATTGTTCATCCATTTGGGATCATTTTTGTTAGATCTAATTTCCCTACTCGGAACAAAAGTTGTCTGGGCAGCTAGAACTATGCTCTGAAAAACGTCATATTGGCAACCAAGATCACCTACCTGACCCATAGTCAGGACATCCCAATTTAGCCCACCCAGGTAATTTTTCAGTCCCATGAAGTCGGCCAAGCGAAAATCTGGGACAGAGATTTGATTGCAGTTATCTGGGTAATTCCATGATATATTGAAACTAAGTGATTTGTGATCACTTTCCCCAAGCTCATCATTAACCTCAAGATTATTAATTAGTGAATCTTTGTTGGCAAGAACCAAGTCAAGCAGATTGTTTCCTCTAGTTGGTTCTGTCACAACCTGTTCTAAAAAGCAATCCTGAACCGTATCAAGAAAGTCACTAGACTCAAGATTTCCTATTGTTCCAATCAATTTGTCTAAAGTTAAATCACCCATTATCACAACATTTTCATATCTAGATGCCTTATGAATTTCGTCCCATAACAGCTTACTGCACTCCCTATCAAGGTTTTGGGGCCTATAAATCACACCCAAAATAAATTTTTCACGTCCCTTGAGAAACTGTAACCAAACAGATTCTGTGTTCGATATTTCTAATCTTACATCATGTTTAAGAGAACAATTTAAATTTTCTCTACATACTTCGCCATTCTACCACCCTTCCTGTTGACCCTATCAGTTGGAATAGTTTATAACCCTGTATGTTGCATTCAGAGGCATTTCTCTATCTTTCAGGTTGAACCAGGGCACACTCACTGCCCGAGCAGTGCAGCGTGCCTCGTTGTGCTCCGGGTTTTCTCGTGTTTTCACGGTCGCTCTTACGTGCTAGAACTTTAATTTGTGCCATCAATCCTATACGATACATCCCTCTAGCGCCTGGAACCAATCTTGGGCGGAAAACATTATATACTGAGTCAAAAAAGGAGAATTAGTGTGCACTACCTAGCAGAGTTTACTGCCAGAGGGGAATCATAGGCCTGTGTTCCGTGTGCAAAATAATAATAATAGAACTTTTCTTTGTCAGAGGAAAGAAAGTCTCCCTGATAACATTGTGTATACATAGTGTATAGTGTATACTACAGTGGCTCCCTAGTATATAGATGATAAAGGCTAAAGTGTCATTTGAAAACAGGTGAATTTGTAAATGAAGTGATAAGCCTATAGAGGCAGGTGCCAGAAGTCGCCAGAATCTTACCACAGTGGTCAGCTGTTTTAATAATCTTCCTGGCCTGCTAGTGTACTCGCATATAATCTAGTGATACCAGTGAATAGCAGAATACAGTGTTGTAGTAGCAACTAACCAGTATTATAATGGTACTTAGTGGAGTGGAGTGACTTTCATTAGTTTCTTTTTTCTTGAAATACCAGACGTATACTGTGAATTTCATATAACCTGTAGTTACCAGCGGTCGCAATATACACAACGAGAAGCAATTATTACTACAGAAAAAGCGTCCTTCCTCCAAAATTTCCACCAGTCAACTATAGTGATAATATAGCATTTATTGTGGTGGAGACGAAAAAAAAACTAGAAAAGCTAGATACAGCGATTGATAAACAAGGGTTGAGGCTCGACCGTTCGTCATTGTAGGAGCTGCCAGAAATCACCGGCTCTTCAACACGCAAGTTATACTTTTGTATCAATCAAATCACATATTACTCGGGTAGATAATTTCAAGTAGATCCTTCATGTGTTAGCCCAAATCACCGACTAGTATGTTTTAAATAAGTGACCCACTGATCAGATCAGATCGACTGGTCCGAACCCTCGACTGGTCCGAACCCTTGATGGTCCGAACCCTTGACTGGTCCGAACCCTTGATGGTCCGAACCCTTGACTGGTTTCAAACGGTTTCGTTGGACAATAAAGCAGACTGTAAACGGATGGGGTTGTAGGCGCCCTTATCAAACACAAACAATAAATATAAATCAGGAACGTACACGGTAAGCTGTCCAATATACAAGTACAGTTAGAAATAGAAATACAAATAGCTAGAGCTTCATTTAAGGAGGTTATTAATAGAGTATTCAAGAGGTTGCTAGTAGAATTACAGTAAATCAACCATTCAAATCATTATGAAGCTCTGTGTAGTCTGCAGTCAATCAAACAAACGGGCTTCCACATGGATAAATTGTCATTTTTGTGGAAATTGGTGTCACGCCCCTTGTGCAGATATCCAAGAACTAGCTACAAGCAGTATTAAAACAGGGAAGTGTTTTTGGGTATGCCCAAATGAGGAAAATCTGTGGACTAAAATCACAAGGGTATTAAAAGAGGATAACATCAAAGCTGCTTTCATAGACAACCTGGAAGCTTTCTACAACAGATGGGAACATAAAAAGTCTGGGCTGAATGGTACTGCCCTTGATACTGGCCATGTAGTCAGAAACTGTAAGGCTGGAGGTGATGTCCTGGTAGTCAGTAAATGTGGGGCTGATAGTGCTGTCCTGGGAGACAGTAATGGTGAAGCTGGAGGTGCTGTCCTGGGAGACAGTAATGGTGAAGCTGGAGGTGCTGTCCTGGGAGACAGTAATGGTGAAGCTGGAGGTGCTGTCCTGGGAGACAGTAATGGTGAAGCTGGAGGTGCTGTCCTGGGAGACAGTAATGGTGAAGCTGGAGATTTTGTCCAGGTAGTCGGGAATTATACGCAGGAAGGAATGCATATAAATGACCTCATAGGGGACAGGAGCCGTAGTGGGGGAAACAAGTGTAGTCAAAGATAAGATAAAACCAATATTGCAAACTAGAAATACCACAGGAAATAGCAAACAAGAGGACTCCACTAGCAATAGTGAGGATATATTACCAAAAACAACTGGTGGGAGCTCCATTGTTGGTGCTAGGGAGGATAGGAATAAGACAGGGAAACATGCACCAACAGGGAATACAGTCACAGAAACCCAAGGCAAACGGAAACCAAGCCTGTGCACATACTATGCACTTGGTATCTGCAGACATGGGAAATCTGGAAAAACAGACGGGACGTGCAACTATGACCACCCTAGAAAATGCCATGCCCATATGACAACAGGAAAATGCAAACTCCCTTCCTGTAAGCTTTTTCACCCTGAAATGTGTACCTCTTCAGTACAGGAAAGACTGTGCTATAACTTAAATTGCCAGGCACACCATCTAAAGGGGACAAAAAGATACAAAACATCCAGGCCATGGGAAAACCTGGGTAGCCACAGCCACTCAAGAGGGAGAGGTTTTTTAGTGCCAGGAAGGAAAAAAAACTGGCAGGAAATGGCAGAAATCGTACACCAAATCCAGTCATTCCTGGAGTGGAACCACAGTCGATGGCCTCCACTCCAAACCAACAGATACAGATACTAATGCCGGAAAAAAAATCCCCCCCCCCAGTACCAACAATACCACCAGTCCGATGACATTCTTCTTTGCAAATATACAGGGTCTAAAGCCAGCAACAAACAACAAAATACCTTTCATCCGTGGACTGCTTGCAGAGGCAAAGGCAATGTTCGCGGCTTTCACTGAGACCCACATAAAGGATCACTTGGACAACGAAATATGGATCCCAGGTTACAACCTATACAGATGTGACAGAGTGAACAGGCAAAAGGGGGGGGGGGGGGGTTGGCCTGTACATTGCAGAGTCACTTGTTTGCACAGAACTGCTAAATGCCTCAAATGATGTAGTGGAAGTTTTAGCAGTAAAGGTCGAGAACCAAAACCTAGTCATTGTGGTAGTCTACAAGCCTCCGGATGCAACATCCCAGCAATTCCAGGAACAGCTGTTAAAAATTGACCACTGTCTGGAAAATCTTCCAGCTCCTGCACCCAACATCTTGCTCCTGGGGGATTTCAACTTAAGGCACCTAAAATGGAGGAATATAGCAAATAATATTGTTGCAGTAATAACACCAGGAGGCAGCTCTGATGAAAACTCACACTCACACGAGCTTTTAAATCTCTGCACAAAATTCAATTTAAACCAGCAAATAATAGAGCCTACTAGACTGGAGAATACACTAGACCTCATCTTCACTAACAATGATGATCTGATAAGAAATGTCACCATATCAAAAACAATATACTCAGATCACAACATAATTGAGGTTCAGACATGTATGCGTGGAGCCCCAGACCGACATAATGAGACTAGTCACGAGGGAGCATTCACCAAATTCAACTTCAATAACAAAAACATAAAGTGGGACCAAGTAAACCAAGTCCTAACCGATATAAGCTGGGAAGATATACTAAGCAACACAGACCCCAACTTATGCCTAGAACAGATTAACTTGGTGGCACTCGATGTATGCACAAGGCTTATTCCTCTAAGAAAAAGGAGGAGTAGATGTAAAATAGAAAGAGACAGGCGCTCCCTTTACAGGCGACGGAAAAGAATAACAGAGCGGCTAAAAGAGGTCAATATATCTGAAATGCGTAGGGAGACACTGGTCAGAGAAATAGCAAGCATCGAACTTAAGCTAAAGGAATCTTTTAGGAGTCAGGAATCGCGGGAAGAACTAAAAGCCATAAATGAAATCGAAAGAAACCCAAAGTATTTCTTCTCCTATGCCAAATCAAAGTCGAGAACAACGTCCAGTATTGGGCCCCTACTTAAACAAGATGGGTCCTACACAGATGACAGCAAGGAAATGAGTGAGCTACTCAAGTCCCAATATGACTCAGTTTTTAGCAAGCCGCTAACCAGACTGAGAGTCGAAGATCAAAATGAATTTTTTATGAGAGAGCCACAAAATTTGGTTAACACAAGCCTATCCGATGTTATCCTGACGCCAAATGACTTCGAACAGGCGATAAATGACATGCCCATGCACTCTGCCCCAGGGCCAGACTCATGGAACTCCGTGTTCATCAAGAACTGCAAGAAGCCCCTATCACGAGCCTTTTCCATCCTATGGAGAGGGAGCATGGACACGGGGGTCGTCCCACAGTTACTAAAAACAACAGACATAGCCCCACTCCACAAAGGGGGCAGTAAAGCAACAGCAAAGAACTACAGACCGATAGCACTAACATCCCATATCATAAAAATCTTTGAAAGGGTCCTAAGAAGCAAGATCACCACCCATCTAGAAACCCATCAGTTACACAACCCAGGGCAACATGGGTTTAGAACAGGTCGCTCCTGTCTGTCTCAACTATTGGATCACTACGACAAGGTCCTAAATGCACTAGAAGACAAAAAGAATGCAGATGTAATATATACAGACTTTGCAAAAGCCTTCGACAAGTGTGACCATGGCGTAATAGCGCACAAAATGCGTGCTAAAGGAATAACAGGAAAAGTCGGTCGATGGATCTATAATTTCCTCACTAACAGAACACAGAGAGTAGTCGTCAACAGAGTAAAGTCCGAGGCAGCTACGGTGAAAAGCTCTGTTCCACAAGGCACAGTACTCGCTCCCATCTTGTTCCTCATCCTCATATCCGACATAGACAAGGATGTCAGCCACAGCACCGTGTCTTCCTTTGCAGATGACACCCGAATCTGCATGACAGTGTCTTCCATTGCAGACACTGCAAGGCTCCAGGCGGACATCAACCAAATCTTTCAGTGGGCTGCAGAAAACAATATGAAGTTCAACGATGAGAAATTTCAATTACTCAGATATGGTAAACACGAGGAAATTAAATCTTCATCAGAGTACAAAACAAATTCTGGCCACAAAATAGAGCGAAACACCAACGTCAAAGACCTGGGAGTGATCATGTCGGAGGATCTCACCTTCAAGGACCATAACATTGTATCAATCGCATCTGCTAGAAAAATGACAGGATGGATAATGAGAACCTTCAAAACTAGGGAGGCCAAGCCCATGATGACACTCTTCAGGTCACTTGTTCTATCTAGGCTGGAATATTGCTGCACACTAACAGCACCTTTCAAGGCAGGTGAAATTGCTGACCTAGAAAATGTACAGAGAACCTTCACGGCGCGCATAACGGAGATAAAACACCTCAATTACTGGGAGCGCTTGAGGTTCCTAAACCTGTATTCCCTGGAACGCAGGCGGGAGAGATACATGATTATATACACCTGGAAAATCCTAGAGGGACTAGTACCGAACTTGCACACGAAAATCACTCACTACGAAAGCAAAAGACTTGGCAGACGATGCAACATCCCCCCAATGAAAAGCAGGGGTGTCACTAGCACGTTAAGAGACCATACAATAAGTGTCAGGGGCCCGAGACTGTTCAACTGCCTCCCAGCACACATAAGGGGGATTACCAACAGACCCCTGGCAGTCTTCAAGCTGGCACTGGACAAGCACCTAAAGTCGGTTCCTGACCAGCCGGGCTGTGGCTCGTACGTTGGTTTGCGTGCAGCCAGCAGCAACAGCCTGGTTGATCAGGCTCTGATCCACCAGGAGGCCTGGTCACAGACCGGGCCGCGGGGGCGTTGACCCCCGGAACTCTCTCCAGGTAAACTCCAGGTATATCTCTCTTTGTTTGTTGATCAATTGATTTGCCATTACTAGCAACTTTATTTTGAATATTGTCTTTTAAACATATCCCTGAGGTATCCCGGTAATAACTGCTGTTTTTAACCCTAATGCTGCAGCCTGATTGTTTCCCACAAACACCCATACCTCTATAATCTATCAGTTTAAATTCCTAGACAAGTCATCAATTACCCTCTCAATTGAATTGGCTAATGCAACCACTCCATCCCCAGAGAGATGAACCCCATCCCTTGCATACATATCATGTTTGCCAAAGAATAGGTCCCAGTTATCAATGAATGGGATTGCAAGTTCCTTGCAGTACCTGTCTAGCCAGCAATTTATACCAATTGCCCTAGACATCCATTCATTGCCCACTCCCTTTTTGGCAAGATGCTACATATGACTGAGGTTCTTCCCTTAGATCTGACTACTTCAATGGCTGACCTGTACTTATCCAGCAGCTCCTGTCTCCTGCCCTTCCCAATGTCATTTCCACCAGCACTAAGACAGATAATGGGCTTGTTCCCATTACCTGCCATAATATTATCCAACCTGCTGACTATGTCACCAACACCAGCTCCAGGAAGACACACTCTCTGTCTGACCTTTCTGTCTCTGTTACAAAATGCACGGTCCATATATCTTACCTGAGAATCGCCTACTATTAAAATATTCTTACCTTGATTAGCAGGGGAGACAGTGGTACCTTTAACCTCGCTAACCACTGAAGTACACTCGTCGTGGAAACAGAGAATCGATTTCCTACCTTCACATCTTCTCTATTAACTCTCATCTTCCTTCTTCCTGAACTGTGAACCACTTGCCACTTAAAGTGGCTGCCACTATCACTGCTGGTGACCATTTCCTCCTTACCAGCTAAATCCTTCTCACACTCACTCCCAAACTTATTTATGCGAAGCTTCAACCTCCTGTTTTCCTTCTGAAGAAGCAGAATCTCCTTCTTCAACACATGAACCTGAAATTCTAAAACACTACAACAATCCATGGTGCTTGGTAACAGCTTTATGCCACAAGACGGGCAGAAAGCAGCAACTTCACTCTGGCTGTACCCTTCTCCAGAACATCACTCCATCTGAGATCATACATACCCAGGATGACTCGAGTATGGAACACATTCGTACAGCATAATGATGTCAACGAGATAAAGTCAGTTGATCAAATGAAAATGCTGGCCCACAGATGGCTCCAATTTCATCCTGTTCCCTACTTGTATGTCTCATAACAATAAAAATGCTTTCAAATGAGCTGATGTAGGTAACAGCTCTTAGCTTGCCAATAAAGTTAGGAATCCTTAACCTGTAAATAGCTTGTCAATAAAGCTAGGGATCCTTAACCTTGTCAAACCCTGTGTAAAGAGAGAGAGAGAGAGAGCGAGAGAGAGAGAGAGAGAGAGAGAGAGAGAGAGAGAGAGAGAGAGAGAGAGAGAGAGAGAAGAAGAAGAAGAAGAAGAAGAAGATGAGAGTGTAACAAAGAGGCACACATCAGGCGCATAAGCACTGCAGGAAAGGCCCGTACAGCTAGAAGTTGAAAATACAGATGAGCCACAGGGATGCTAGGAAGTATTTATTCGGTCTTAGAGTAGTTAGAAAGTGAAACGACTTGGACAGTGAATTGGTATTGGCAGTTTCCATACATAGCTTTAAGAAGAGGTAAGATAAGGCTCTGGAAGCCAGAAGATAGTTAGCCCAGTGTCCTCTCAGTGACACAGGTATCTGGCTGGTTGTGGCAGCAGGCAGCACGGTGTGAGCTTTGTCTCAGTGACACAGGTATCCGACTGGTTGTGGCAGCAGGCAGCACGGTGTCAGCTGCCTTTCAGTGACGCAGGTGTCTGGCTGATTGTAACAGGCAGCAAGGTGTCAGCTGCCTCTCAGTGACGCAGGTGTCTGGCTGATTGTAACAGGCAGCAAGGTGTCAGCTGCCTCTCAGTGACAGGCTGGTTGTGGCAGCAGGTAGAAGGGTGTCAGCTATCTCTCAGTCACACGGGTATCGGGCTGGTTGTGGCAGCAGGCAGCACGGTGCCAATTACCTCTCAGTGATACAGGTATCCGGCTGGTTGTGGCAGCAGGCAGCACGGTGTCAGTCACCTCTCAGTGACACAAGTATCCGGCTGGTTGTGGCAGCAGGGAGCACGGTGTCAGTTGCCTCTCAGTGACTGTGTCAGCCTGGTCCTGCAAGCTGCATCACTCATCCTCGCTAAGACTCTCAGTTCTGTGCTCAACGGTAAGGCTCAGTTGAAGATTGACACTTATGCAACATATGGGAATCTTTATTCAGGAAACGTTTCGCCACACAGTGGCTTCATCAGTCCCTAATACCTCAAAATCTGGCATATTTGTACCTTGTAGTGGTGGCAACAGGTATTAGATCGGTTGGTTCTTTGTTTCGTAAGGTGAAGTCCAGGATCTTTCCTTAATTCATAGATAACTTAAATCTTTGACAACAACTGTGGTATTAATGTGCATCTTACTCTTGCGTTGTCCAAGCAATGAATCTTTCTCTGTTATTATAAAAATCTATATGGAATGCCATCGTTGCAACGTTCCAGCTACTGAACACTAAGACATTAAACTGGGCAAATTATTTCTGGATCTTCCCTTCCTTCACGCCTGCCAGGCCCCTAATTTTCTGAAGTTTAAACTGTTTAATTGGGATTTATTATATATAAAAGTATGCAGAAAATGTCAATCATTTTTAATACCGAAATTAAGAACAAACAAAGAGACTGAAAGCATCTGAAAAGAAAACTCAATAATGATTACATTTTTTTATTTCATCAAACCACATGTATATGCAGATGTTGACGTGCTTATATATACATATACTTACAATTACATAAATATACATATACCCATACATGTTCGCTACAACATGTATGAATGATTCACTTTACATCAAGTATGTGGGAACTAGTGAGATGCCCATTCTAGCAATCACTGTTAACGTAGATAACAAGGTCACTTTGTCCTGTCCTCGCGATACCCTGTGACTTTACCTCTTTAGAAGGGGTTTAACTGATCTGCAGGAAATCCTGGCTTTCCCCATGCACAAACTACAACAAACGTACCTGATGTGGAGTCTATCATGGCTAGAAATTCCCATGATCTACCAGGCTGTTGACTTCTAAGTGACTCCTTTCTCTTGAATGTCTCCTGCTTGGGGAAATGGTTTTTGTAAGAGCTAACATTTATTAATAATTCCAGCATACATTCTAGTGGTCCCTGTACTCACTGGGATTTCCTCAGCTAGTATTAATGTACTTGGAAAGATCAATAGCTTCTGGCCTCATATTCAAGGGATGATTGTTCAGCAGTCCTGACTGATATTTACCTAGGTTTAGGCATGTGTGGCCCGTTCATAACCCGTAGCTAATTTACCCCGTGTTCCCCAAAATAACAATGGCCGCTATTATTAAGGAAGAAAAGACGGGAGCCTGGTGTAGGTACTGGAATGGCCACACTCCTGGAATTCCTCCAGTTATTTTGTTGGTCGCCAGGTGTGTAGGTCGAGTTCAACTCCTAGAGCTCATTCCAGGGTGTTTCAGACTACAAGACACAGTCTATGTTCTGCAGGTCCCGAGCTCTCCTATCTTGCTGAGATGCTAGCTACCACAGTATGTTTAATCTCATTATCTAATATAATATTTTATTAATATTTAAGGCTACATTATTAATTCAAATATTATTTAATAATAATAATAATTATGGAAAATTTATAAAGGGTTACCTGTATGTACCTCAACATTGCATTCATACAAGTTATGTCATTGGGAGGCGACAACCATATGTTATTTACAGTAGTCACCCCGTGTAGGCGTGTGAGAAAACTTAAGCCACACCTGGTCACTGCAAGTGGCCCCTTCGATAACCCACCCAAATCTTACCCATATCTATCCCAGACCAGTATAGAAGTGGATAGCACCAACAAGAACGGCGCTACTAATTAGTTGTAGACTGTATGGATTATATTCAACTGACTAAAGGAAAAGGTGGGGAGGGGTTGCACGTGAACATAACGAGATTACCACTTACCAGGTTTTCTCTGGTGGTCACTTGATGTAGCTGGATCACCCACGACACCTATCATATTATAACATACTTAACTGGCCAATATTAGTTTCCTATAACTAGAAAGGTTACTTAACTGTGGGTGGTTGGTGCTCCTTATTTCCTCCATCTACCATCTCATTTCGATGTCCTGTTACACCGATACGGTTCTTATTCCAGCAGGACGAGATATCCGTTGGTTTGTTCCAGTTTAGGAGCCGTGACTCCGTAAAACCTCCACGATCCCCGGGACCGGAATTACGAGGTTAACATGTGCTCACTCACTCGGGGAATGGCGGCTCATATTACTTCAATCATTCCTTACCTTAGTGTTATTATCACTGATTTCACTACAATTCACAAGACGACTTAACGTCTCATGAATTTTACACACATTAGAGGTCGCTCCATCAAGATCTGAGCTCGATGAGCGTTGATTAAATAGTCCGGTAATCTTCCCCTGAACACTCATCATGGCGTGCCCCGTGGTACACGCTTGGCGTCCCTCGCTATTTACTAATTTTACCACCTGGTTATAGTGGTCCCGCAAATTACGTTCCTTCACTCTTCATTAGGAACAGTTACGACACTTCCTATTATGAAGTGGGACCACTAATCACGTTTCGACCGTCAGAACTGCCAATTTCCTGGTTCCATGTTAACTAGCACACTCACCCAGGCCTATACCCCCAACGAGACTCCCGATGCCCCGTCTCGACCTCCCCTCTGCCCATCAGCGCAGGTTCTCTTCCATTTTCAAATACATTTTTTGACCAACATCAACACATTAAACACCTATTAGGCACTATAGTTTCGGAAAATTAAATATTTTCCACAACAACAACAATAATAATAATAATAATAATAATAATAATAATAATAATAATAATAATAATATCTTTATTTACTACAAGTACATGTACAGGTCTAGCTGACATCAATGACGTACTACTATATAGAAAGCCACTTCTTATGCAGAGCATTTCGGGCAAATTAGGTCAGTTTTGTCCCAGGATGCGACCCACACCAGTCGACTAACACCCAGGTACCCATTTTAAACAAACTAATGGGTGGACAGGGACAGGAACAGCAGGTGTCTTATGGAAACACGTCCTAATGTTTTCCAGATGTAGCGGAGATTCGAACTCCGGACCTCAGTGTGTGACCTGAGTGTGCTAGTGATCGACCTGCTTGCTCATTAGACTCGCCATTGCATCCAGCACGGTGGCTTGATGCCTAAAGCTCCCGCTTCACACACGGAGGGTCCGGGTTCGATTCCCGGCGGGTGGAAACATTTCGACACGTTTCCTTACACCTGTTGTCCTGTTCACCTAGCAGCAAATAGGTACCTGGGTGTTAGTCGACTGGTGCGGGTCGCATCCTGGGGGACAAGATTAAGGACCCCAATGGAAATAAGTCAGACAGTCCTCGATGACGCACTGACTTTCTTGGGTTCTCCTTGGTGGCTAACCCTCCTGGGTTAAAAATCCGAACGAAATCTTATCTTAACAAGGAGAAAATTGAAGCACCATGAACTAGCCAATGCAGGAGTTTACACTATACCCTGTGGAGGCTGTGACAGGATAAACTATGTAGTGAAACAGTAAGGAACCTCGAAACACTCCTCAATGAACATATTAATGCATGTAGGAACGATAATTTGAACAACACCTGCGTACAACACCGAAATTCCGCCAATCATCTCATGAAATTTAGGCACGTCTGATTAGTGACCAAAGATTCTAATTTCCGCAGACGCAAATGCCTTTAATCAGCATTAATCGCTGTTTCTAACACAAACAAAACAACGGCAGCTTCATCATCTCTGAAGTCTTAGCGATAATCCTCCTAAAACAGCAAACCCTGCCAATACATAATTGCTACTACATAAAGGACATTCCCAGTTTGGGCCAACAGGCCTGCTGCAGTGCTCCTCCTTTCTTATGTTCTTTTGTAACAGAGAAGGGACACTGAAATACGCCTTCTCAAAACCATCCATATACATTTACCCAACCTATTTTTTTGATGCTACCCAAGCCATAGCTTTTGTCACCTTTCTTTCTCATGTACCAACTGACTTTTCCACTACATTTATAACTTCTACTGTTTCCTCTACTTGTACTACACCTCACTCATAGCGCACATATATACCCTCTGTGTCCTGTACTGTTTGTAACGGCTTGACAAAGCTACTGGAGAGCGAAACGTTGCCACAATAAAATGTCACACTAGTTGCATTTGCGTCCTTTTACTTTACATATTGTCGGTAATTCTACCAATATTAATACAATACCTGAAATAATGGGCAATCATGACAGTTTCAACTATTCATGCTACACAGTCCACCCAGTTTGCCATTTATCTGAATTCTGACGCATGGCGTGTAGTATAGAGTACGAAACTATCTTAATAAATCACAATGCCCATTTTATCTAAAATCTTCCATAATGTTTCACGACATATCGTATCAAAAGTTCGTCTCCAATCCAGCGCCACAGTGCTGGCACCAACAGGGCATTCATCCACATTCTGAATATAATCTATGATATTATGCCTAGAACTGACATGCCGTCCTGTCACCTCGTATTGTCTTTGCTCAGCAATACGTTTAATTACCCTCTTCATTCTAGTACACAACATGTTTCACGAATATCTTATAAACACTACACATGAGGGTAATATGACCCACGAAATCGTAATGACACGATTGCAAACAAACCATACCACGGACGGGGATAGAACCCGCGATCAGAGAGTCTCAGAACTCCAGACCGTCGCGTGGTGCCTGTGCTAACCTTCCTATGGTGTAGAAATATACCTAGTTGGATGAATCTTATTGTGGCTAGCTGGTCCAGTGGCTAACGCGACGGTCTGGAGCTTTGAGACTCTCTGATCGCGGGTTCTATCCCCATCCGTGGTATGGTTTGAGTGTAATAATTCCATAATCAAATGGGTTTGTGGAAACAGCTGATTTTGGTATAAGTACCACGATCCCAGCGGACTGAATTGCTCTCACTCTCTTGTCTCCTCATTTCACTAGACATGCGCATGAAAAATATAAATTTCGATGGGTATTCCGTCGATTCCTGGTGTTTTATTCTTTGCCAGCTTTGTTATGTTAGCGTATACCTCGTCTTCTTTGATCGGACTTATACCATTCGTTAAGGGACTTACACGTCCCTTAACGAATGGTAATACCTGTTAGACATAGACTTCCCTCGTGTTACTTACGCTCATTTGTCCATATAAAAGCTGATTGCTTCCCTGTTGTGGAGCTCACTCTCTCTCGCTGTGGAGCTCACTCTCGCTGTGGAGCTCACTCTCGCTGTGGAGCTCACTCTCTCTCGCTGTGGAGCTCACTCTCGCTGTGGAGCTCACTCTCGCTGTGGAGCTCACTCTCTCTCGCGTATCCGCACACTTCCGTATCAACAACTTGCATGACTCACGAAATCGTAATGACACGATTGTAAACAAACCACGGTACGGATGGGGATTGAACGTGCAGCTAGTGAGTCGTAAAACTCCAGACCAACGTGTTAGCCACTGGGCCAGCTGGCTACAATAAGATTTATCCAACTAGGTATATTTATACACCATCCTCATTTCTGACATAGGCAGAGATGTAAGCCATAGCTCCGTGTCTTGCTTTGTGGATGACACCCGGATCACCATGGCAGTGACTTCCATCGAAGACACTGAGAGACTTCAAGCGGATATCAACCAAATCTTCGAATGGGCCACTCAAAACAATACGAAGTTCAACGAGGAGAAATTTCAACTACTCAGATATGGGAAATTTGAGGAAATTAAAAATGTATCAGGGTATACGACAAACTCTAACCAAACAATAGAGCGAAAAAGTAATGTGAACGACCTGGGAGTGATAATGTTAGAGGATCTCGCCTTCAAAGACCACAACAATGTATCTACCTCATCTGCTAGGAAAATGAGAAGATGGATAATGAGAACCTTCAAAACTAGGGACGCCAAGACCTTGATGATTCTCTTGAAATCGCTTGTGCTCTCTAGGCTGGGGCTGTATAGCCCTTGTGGCTTAGCGCTTCTTTTTTTATTATAATAATAATCTCTAGGCTGGAATACTGCTGTACACTAACGGCCCCCTTCAAGGCTGGCGACATTGCAGACCTGGAGAGTATACAAAGAATTTTCACGACACACATAAGTACGATAAAGCACCTAAACTACTGGAAACGGTTGAAGGTCCTTGATCTGTATTCCCTGGAACGCAGGCGAGAGATAATATACACTTAGAAGGTCCTGGTACCAAACCTGCACACGAAAATCACTCCATATGAAAGCAAAAGACTCGGCAGGAGATGCAACTTTTTTCCGATGAAAAGCAGGGGCACCACGAGTACACTGAGAGACAACACAATAAGTGTCCGGGGCCCAAGACTGTTCAACTGCCTCCCAGTTGACAGGCACCAAAAGTCAGTACCTGACCAATCGGGCTGTGGTTCGTACGTCAGCTTGCGTGCGGCCAGTAGTAACATCCTGGTTGATCAGACCCTGATCCATCATGAGGCCTGGTCTCAGACCGAGCCGCGGGGGCGTTGACCCCCGAAACACTCTCCAGGTAAACTTAAGGTAATAGGAAGGTCAGCATAGGCACTACTGTGACCACAAATGCCCAGCTTGGAGTCCAACCTGGCAGCACCGAACTTTTCATTGTGAATTTCAGTATCTATATTCGTTAATTTCTCAATTTCGTCATTTATTTCACCATGTTACACTAGGTGAGCCTCATAATACTTTAACAACCCCCTCGTTCATCTCATGCCGTTCCTTCGTTAACTTCTTATACATCAGTCTTCCCAATGTTTTCCCAACCATCTTCCACCAGGTTATACAATCACCAAATTCAGCACGATACCCATAACATCGCCACCACTCCTTATACCCATCAATATCTTGAGCTGTACTCAAAACGGTAACATTCAATTTCCAATATGATCTGTGGACACTGTTAACAACTTCCCATTTCAATTCCCTTACATTCAACGCTTCAATTTCATTAATAATAATACCCGGTTTAAACATACCGCCGCTTACCTCACTCTTCAGTAAGTATAATTCCTCCTCAGCGCCTGTATACCACAATAATCCTCCACATCAACGTTACATAACAGACTTCCTAACACATGTGACACACAGCCAGCTCGTACAGGTTCTGCGGCTCGCATGAGTCCCAGACTATTCTAATCACCACACAAAGTACATACTTCTGGGAGGGAACGTAAATAATATGGGAAAGTCCCCTTAATAAATGCATTTTTTAAATTTAATTCTTACATTCCTTGTGGCTGGAGCATATACATAAATTATCGTAGTACACACAAACTATCGAAATAGGATGGTCATTATTTTTCCTTTACACGTACTATCCTACCTTCATTCACACACTACACTGTATACCACCAGTGTACTATCCTACCTTCACTCTCACACTACACTGTATACAACCAGTGTACTATCCTACCTTCACTCTCACACTACACTGTATACCACCAGTGTACTATCCTACCTTCACTCTCACACTACACTGTATACCACCAGTGTACTATCCTACCTTCACTCTCACACTACACTGTATACCACCAGTGTACTATCCTACCTTCACTCACACACTACACTGTATACAACCAGTGTACTATCCTACCTTCACTCTCACACTACACTGTATACCACCCTCTGGTGGTATACAGTGTATACCACCACTACACTGTATACCACCAGTGTACTATCCTACCTTCACTCTCACTCTACACTGTATACCACCAGTGTACTATCCTACCTTCACTCTCACACTACACTGTATACCACCAGTGTACTATCCTACCTTCACTCTCACACTACACTGTATACCACCAGTGTACTATCCTACCTTCACTCTCACACTACACTGTATACCACCAGTGTACTATCCTACCTTCACTCTCACACTACACTGTATACCACCAGTGTACTATCCTACCTTCACTCTCACACTACACTGTATACCACTAATATACTATCCTACCTTCACTCTCACACTACACTGTATACCACCAGTATACTATCCTACCTTCACTCTCACACTACACTGTATACCACCAGTATACTATCCTACCTTCACTCTCACACTACACTGTATACCACCAGTATACTATCCTACCTTCATTCTCACACTACACAGTATACCACCAGTATACTATCCTACCTTCACTCTCACACTACACTGTATAACACTAGTGTACTATCCTACCTTCACTCTCACACTACACTGTATACCACCAGTGTACTATCCTACCTTCACTCTCACACTACACTGTATACCACCAGTGTACTATCCTACCTTCACTCTCACACTACACTGTATACCACCAGTGTACTATCCTACCTTCATTCTCAGACTACACTGTATACCACCAGTGTAGTATCCTACCTTCACTCTCAGACTACACTGTATACTACCTTCACTCTCACACTACACTGTATACCACCAGTGTAGTATCCTACCTTCACTCTCAGACTACACTGTATACCACCAGTGTACTATCCTACCTTGTACTTTAGTGGCCCTTGCTTGATCAAGCACATAGCCCAAGTGTGCACTAATATTGATTCTATGAATATTTAACTCTCACTCAATATTTTGTCAATAACGTCCTGCTGCTGTAGTATGGACGATATTTTCCGTGTTTTGGAACATCTCACAATATCAGTCAACCAGGTGTCTGCGCTGCTGTTTCTCTGTCAGCATTCTCTGTCCAGGGGTTAAAATATTTTAACAAAAATGGAAATTACTAGTCTCCTGATCGGTAACTTGTTCCCAAATTTCCCTTTCCAGTGTATGTTTGAATTTTTCATGTCGCTTTGTGCAAAAATTAACCTGTATATTTTATCGATCATTGTTATTTCTAACCATCATTTCTTCACAATCCTCTGACCACTGCACATGACCATTCTTGTGTCCTGTAGTTAATTTCTCTGTTAAACTCTCTACTCTTCGAACCATCTGATCATTACTAAGTACTTGTAACCAAGCCTAAGCCTGGCCACTACAACATCAGTCAGTACTTGTAACCAAGCCTAAGCCTGGCCACTACAACATCAGTCAGTACTTGTAACCAAGCCTAAGCCTGGCCACTACAACATCAGTCAGTACTTGTAACCAAGCCTAAGCCTGGCCACTACAACATCAGTCAGTACTTGTAACCAAGCCTAAGCCTGGCCACTACAACATCAGTCAGTACTTGTAACCAAGCCTAAGCCTGGCCACTACAACATCAGTCAGTACTTGTAACCAAGCCTAAGCCTGGCCACTACAACATCAGTCAGTACTTGTAACCAAGCCTAAGTCTGGCCACTACAACATCAGTCAGTACTTGTAACCAAGCCTAAGCCTGGCCACTACAACATCAGTCAGTACTTGTAACCAAGCCTAAGCCTGGCCACTACAACATCAGTCAGTACTTGTAACCAAGCCTAAGCCTGGCCACTACAACATCAGTCAGTACTTGTAACCAAGCCTAAGCCTGGCCACTACAACATCAGTCAGTACTTGTAACCAAGCCTAAGCCTGGCCACTACAACATCAGTCAGTACTTGTAACCAAGCCTAAGCCTGGCCACTACAACATCAGTCAGTACTTGTAACCAAGCCTAAGCCTGGCCACTACAACATCAGTCAGTACTTGTAACCAAGCCTAAGCCTGGCCACTACAACATCAGTCAGTACTTGTAACCAAGCCTAAGCCTGGCCACTACAACATCAGTCAGTACTTGTAACCAAGCCTAAGCCTGGCCACTACAACATCAGTCAGTACTTGTAACCAAGCCTAAGTCTGGCCACTACAACATCAGTCAGTACTTGTAACCAAGCCTAAGCCTGGCCACTACAACATCAGTCAGTACTTGTAACCAAGCCTAAGTCTGGCCACTACAACATCAGTCAGTACTTGTAACCAAGCCTAAGCCTGGCCACTACAACATCAGTCAGTACTTGTAACCAAGCCTAATTATGGCCACTACAACATCCGTCAGTACTTGTAACCAAGCCTAAGCCTGGCCATTACAACATCAGTCAGTACTTGTAACCAAGCCTAAGCCTGGCCACTACAACATCAGTCAGTACTTGTAACCAAGCCTAAGCCTGGCCACTACAACATCAGTCAGTACTTGTAACCAAGCCTAAGCCTGGCCACTACAACATCAGTCAGTACTTGTAACCAAGCCTAAGCCTGGCCACTACAACATCAGTCAGTACTTGTAACCAAGCCTAAGCCTGGCCACTACAACATCAGTCAGTACTTGTAACCAAGCCTAAGCCTGGCCACTACAACATCAGTCAGTACTTGTAACCAAGCCTAAGCCTGGCCACTACAACATCAGTCAGTACTTGTAACCAAGCCTAAGCCTGGCCACTACAACATCAGTCAGTACTTGTAACCAAGCCTAAGCCTGGCCACTACAACATCAGTCAGTACTTGTAACCAAGCCTAAGCCTGGCCACTACAACATCAGTCAGTACTTGTAACCAAGCCTAAGCCTGGCCACTACAACATCAGTCAGTACTTGTAACCAAGCCTAAGCCTGGCCACTACAACATCAGTCAGTACTTGTAACCAAGCCTAAGCCTGGCCACTACAACATCAGTCAGTACTTGTAACCAAGCCTAAGCCTGGCCACTACAACATCAGTCAGTACTTGTAACCAAGCCTAAGCCTGGCCACTACAACATCAGTCAGTACTTGTAACCAAGCCTAAGCCTGGCCACTACAACATCAGTCAGTACTTGTAACCAAGCCTAAGCCTGGCCACTACAACATCAGTCAGTACTTGTAACCAAGCCTAAGCCTGGCCACTACAACATCAGTCAGTACTTGTAACCAAGCCTAAGCCTGGCCACTACAACATCAGTCAGTACTTGTAACCAAGCCTAAGCCTGGCCACTACAACATCAGTCAGTACTTGTAACCAAGCCTAAGCCTGGCCACTACAACATCAGTCAGTACTTGTAACCAAGCCTAAGCCTGGCCACTACAACATCAGTCAGTACTTGTAACCAAGCCTAAGCCTGGCCACTACAACATCAGTCAGTACTTGTAACCAAGCCTAAGCCTGGCCACTACAACATCAGTCAGTACTTGTAACCAAGCCTAAGCCTGGCCACTACAACATCAGTCAGTACTTGTAACCAAGCCTAAGCCTGGCCACTACAACATCAGTCAGTACTTGTAACCAAGCCTAAGCCTGGCCACTACAACATCAGTCAGTACTTGTAACCAAGCCTAAGCCTGGCCACTACAACATCAGTCAGTACTTGTAACCAAGCCTAAGCCTGGCCACTACAACATCAGTCAGTACTTGTAACCAAGCCTAAGCCTGGCCACTACAACATCAGTCAGTACTTGTAACCAAGCCTAAGCCTGGCCACTACAACATCAGTCAGTACTTGTAACCAAGCCTAAGCCTGGCCACTACAACATCAGTCAGTACTTGTAACCAAGCCTAAGCCTGGCCACTACAACATCAGTCAGTACTTGTAACCAAGCCTAAGCCTGGCCACTACAACATCAGTCAGTACTTGTAACCAAGCCTAAGCCTGGCCACTACAACATCAGTCAGTACTTGTAACCAAGCCTAAGCCTGGCCACTACAACATCAGTCAGTACTTGTAACCAAGCCTAAGCCTGGCCACTACAACATCAGTCAGTACTTGTAACCAAGCCTAAGCCTGGCCACTACAACATCAGTCAGTACTTGTAACCAAGCCTAAGCCTGGCCACTACAACATCAGTCAGTACTTGTAACCAAGCCTAAGCCTGGCCACTACAACATCAGTCAGTACTTGTAACCAAGCCTAAGCCTGGCCACTACAACATCAGTCAGTACTTGTAACCAAGCCTAAGCCTGGCCACTACAACATCAGTCAGTACTTGTAACCAAGCCTAAGCCTGGCCACTACAACATCAGTCAGTACTTGTAACCAAGCCTAAGCCTGGCCACTACAACATCAGTCAGTACTTGTAACCAAGCCTAAGCCTGGCCACTACAACATCAGTCAGTACTTGTAACCAAGCCTAAGCCTGGCCACTACAACATCAGTCAGTACTTGTAACCAAGCCTAAGCCTGGCCACTACAACATCAGTCAGTACTTGTAACCAAGCCTAAGCCTGGCCACTACAACATCAGTCAGTACTTGTAACCAAGCCTAAGCCTGGCCACTACAACATCAGTCAGTACTTGTAACCAAGCCTAAGCCTGGCCACTACAACATCAGTCAGTACTTGTAACCAAGCCTAAGCCTGGCCACTACAACATCAGTCAGTACTTGTAACCAAGCCTAAGCCTGGCCACTACAACATCAGTCAGTACTTGTAACCAAGCCTAAGCCTGGCCACTACAACATCAGTCAGTACTTGTAACCAAGCCTAAGCCTGGCCACTACAACATCAGTCAGTACTTGTAACCAAGCCTAAGCCTGGCCACTACAACATCAGTCAGTACTTGTAACCAAGCCTAAGCCTGGCCACTACAACATCAGTCAGTACTTGTAACCAAGCCTAAGCCTGGCCACTACAACATCAGTCAGTACTTGTAACCAAGCCTAAGCCTGGCCACTACAACATCAGTCAGTACTTGTAACCAAGCCTAAGCCTGGCCACTACAACATCAGTCAGTACTTGTAACCAAGCCTAAGCCTGGCCACTACAACATCAGTCAGTACTTGTAACCAAGCCTAAGCCTGGCCACTACAACATCAGTCAGTACTTGTAACCAAGCCTAAGCCTGGCCACTACAACATCAGTCAGTACTTGTAACCAAGCCTAAGCCTGGCCACTACAACATCAGTCAGTACTTGTAACCAAGCCTAAGCCTGGCCACTACAACATCAGTCAGTACTTGTAACCAAGCCTAAGCCTGGCCACTACAACATCAGTCAGTACTTGTAACCAAGCCTAAGCCTGGCCACTACAACATCAGTCAGTACTTGTAACCAAGCCTAAGCCTGGCCACTACAACATCAGTCAGTACTTGTAACCAAGCCTAAGCCTGGCCACTACAACATCAGTCAGTACTTGTAACCAAGCCTAAGCCTGGCCACTACAACATCAGTCAGTGTTCACATTGCAAGTTGCTCCATAAACATACTTATCTACGTTCATGTTATCATAGTGGGTTATAGATCTACTCAGGCTTCTAACTGCATTCCTATAACAATCATTTTCATTATTTACTTCTCTCCTAATATTATTCCTAATGCTAGACACAGATATACCAAAGTTATATTCTATATTCTCCTGGATACTCTTCTTGGCTAACATATCAGCTTTATCATGAAGGAGTAATCCAATGTCTGATGATCCATAACAATTGTTTAATTCCTTTATCCCAGATTTATGAGTATCTACACCTGGCTTCACCAATAAGCATGTTGTTAGAGTCATTATGTGAGTCAAGAGCATTCAGTGATGACATAGAATCAGTAATGATGACAGAGTCAAGCTCAGTGTCATAAGTTAGCTTTAGCGCCATTAGGATTGCAAACAATTCAGTTTGCAGTGTAGACGCCCAGTTGTTAATTCTTATGCCTAGTTCAACAAATTTATTATCGTTCTTAACTAGGGAGGTGGCAACAAGAGCAGATGCAGCCCTGCCAGAAGACTCCTGTTTAGATCCATCAGTGTATATAACTTGTGATAACTTATTACTACCAGCTAGGTGAGAAATTTCTTCTTGAGCAGTTTACCTGGAGTTTACCTGGAGAGAGTTCCGGGGGTCAACGCCCCCGCGGCCCGGTCTGTGACCAGGCCTCCTGGTGGATCAGAGCCTGATCAACCAGGCTGTTGCTGCTGGCTGCACGCAAACCAACGTACGAGCCACAGCCCGGCTGGTCAGGAACCGACTTTAGGTGCTTGTCCAGTGCCAGCTTGAAGACTGCCAGGGGTCTGTTGGTAATCCCCCTTATGTATGCTGGGAGGCAGTTGAACAGTCTCGGGCCCCTGACACTTATTGTATGGTCTCTTAACGTGCTAGTGACACCCCTGCTTTTCATTGGGGGGATGTTGCATCGTCTGCCAAGTCTTTTGCTTTCGTAGTGAGTGATTTTCGTGTGCAAGTTCGGTACTAGTCCCTCTAGGATTTTCCAGGTGTATATAATCATGTATCTCTCCCGCCTGCGTTCCAGGGAATACAGGTTTAGGAACCTCAAGCGCTCCCAGTAATTGAGGTGTTTTATCTCCGTTATGCGCGCCGTGAAGGTTCTCTGTACATTTTCTAGGTCAGCAATTTCACCTGCCTTGAAAGGTGCTGTTAGTGTGCAGCAATATTCCAGCCTAGATAGAACAAGTGACCTGAAGAGTGTCATCATGGGCTTGCTCCCTAGTTTTGAAGGTTCTCATTATCCATCCTGTCATTTTTCTAGCAGATGCGATTGATACAATGTTATGGTCCTTGAAGGTGAGATCCTCCGACATGATCACTCCCAGGTCTTTGACGTTGGTGTTTCGCTCTATTTTGTGGCCAGAATTTGTTTTGTACTCTGATGAAGATTTAATTTCCTCGTGTTTACCATATCTGAGTAATTGAAATTTCTCATCGTTGAACTTCATATTGTTTTCTGCAGCCCACTGAAAGATTCGGTTGATGTCCGCCTGGAGCCTTGCAGTGTCTGCAATGGAAGACACTGTCATGCAGATTCGGGTGTCATCTGCAAAGGAAGACACGGTGCTGTGGCTGACATCCTTGTCTATGTCGGATATGAGGATGAGGAACAAGATGGGAGCGAGTACTGTGCCTTGTGGAACAGAGCTTTTCACCGTAGCTGCCTCGGACTTTACTCTGTTGACGACTACTCTCTGTGTTCTGTTAGTGAGGAAATTATAGATCCATCGACCGACTTTTCCTGTTATTCCTTTAGCACGCATTTTGTGCGCTATTACGCCATGGTCACACTTGTCGAAGGCTTTTGCAAAGTCTGTATATATTACATCTGCATTCTTTTTATCTTCTAGTGCATTTAGGACCTTGTCGTAGTGATCCAATAGTTGAGACAGACAGGAGCGACCTGTTCTAAACCCATGTTGCCCTGGGTTGTGTAACTGATGGGTTTCTAGATGGGTGGTGATCTTGCTTCTTAGGACCCTTTCAAAGATTTTTATGATATGGGATGTTAGTGCTATCGGTCTGTAGTTCTTTGCTGTTGCTTTACTGCCCCCTTTGTGGAGTGGGGCTATGTCTGTTGTTTTTAGTAACTGTGGGACGACCCCCGTGTCCATGCTCCCTCTCCATAGGATGGAAAAGGCTCGTGATAGGGGCTTCTTGCAGTTCTTGATGAACACGGAGTTCCATGAGTCTGGCCCTGGGGCAGAGTGCATGGGCATGTCATTTATCGCCTGTTCGAAGTCATTTGGCGTCAGGATAACATCGGATAGGCTTGTGTTAACCAAATTTTGTGGCTCTCTCATAAAAAATTCGTTTTGATCTTCGACTCTCAGTCTGGTTAGCGGCTTGCTAAAAACTGAGTCATATTGGGACTTGAGTAGCTCACTCATTTCCTTGCTGTCATCTGTGTAGGACCCATCTTGTTTAAGTAGGGGCCCAATACTGGACGTTGTTCTCGACTTTGATTTGGCATAGGAGAAGAAATACTTTGGGTTTCTTTCGATTTCATTTATGGCTTTTAGTTCTTCCCGCGATTCCTGACTCCTATAAGATTCCTTTAGCTTGAGTTCGATGCTTGCTATTTCTCTGACCAGTGTCTCCCTACGCATTTCAGATATATTGACCTCTTTTAGCCGCTCTGTTATTCTTTTCCGTCGCCTGTAAAGGGAGCGCCTGTCTCTTTCTATTTTACATCTACTCCTCCTTTTTCTTAGAGGAATAAGCCTTGTGCATACATCGAGTGCCACCAAGTTAATCTGTTCTAGGCATACGTTGGGGTCTGTGTTGCTTAGTATATCTTCCCAGCTTATATCGGTTAGGACTTGGTTTACTTGGTCCCACTTTATGTTTTTGTTATTGAAGTTGAATTTGGTGAATGCTCCCTCGTGACTAGTCTCATTATGTCGGTCTGGGGCTCCACGCATACATGTCTGAACCTCAATTATGTTGTGATCTGAGTATATTGTTTTTGATATGGTGACATTTCTTATCAGATCATCATTGTTAGTGAAGATGAGGTCTAGTGTATTCTCCAGTCTAGTAGGCTCTATTATTTGCTGGTTTAAATTGAATTTTGTGCAGAGATTTAAAAGCTCGTGTGAGTGTGAGTTTTCATCAGAGCTGCCTCCTGGTGTTATTACTGCAACAATATTATTTGCTATATTCCTCCATTTTAGGTGCCTTAAGTTGAAATCCCCCAGGAGCAAGATGTTGGGTGCAGGAGCTGGAAGATTTTCCAGACAGTGGTCAATTTTTAACAGCTGTTCCTGGAATTGCTGGGATGTTGCATCCGGAGGCTTGTAGACTACCACAATGACTAGGTTTTGGTTCTCGACCTTTACTGCTAAAACTTCCACTACATCATTTGAGGCATTTAGCAGTTCTGTGCAAACAAGTGACTCTGCAATGTACAGGCCAACCCCCCCCCCTTTTGCCTGTTCACTCTGTCACATCTGTATAGGTTGTAACCTGGGATCCATATTTCGTTGTCCAAGTGATCCTTTATGTGGGTCTCAGTGAAAGCCGCGAACATTGCCTTTGCCTCTGCAAGCAGTCCACGGATGAAAGGTATTTTGTTGTTTGTTGCTGGCTTTAGACCCTGTATATTTGCAAAGAAGAATGTCATCGGACTGGTGGTATTGTTGGTACGTAAGGCAGTCGAAATTGCAGACCTGGAGAATATACAGAGAACTTTCACTGCTCGTATAAGTATGATAAAGTACCTCAATTACTGGGAACGGTTGAAGTCCCTTGATCTGTACTTTCTTCGAACCCAGACCTAAACCTGCACACGGAAATCACTCCATACGAAAGCAAAAGACTTGGCAAGAGCTGCACCCCCTCCAATATAAAGCAGGGACGACATGAGTACGACATGAGACAACACAATAAGTGTCAGGGGCCCAAGACTGTTCAACTGCCTCCCAGCATTCATAAGGAGAATTACCAATAGACTACCCCTGACTATCTTCAAGAAAGTGCTGGACCCTCCAGGTCCAGGTATACGCCTGTCTCATCTAATAATTATACCTTGCCATCGCTGTCAGTGTCATACTCAAAATTTTACGCTGTGTATTTCACCGTACTACGTAAATCCACCTCATTAGCTTCAAGATAATCCAGGGATACGTATCCATGCGTGTATAGTAGATATATCCTGTAATTTACATTCTGACCCCTATATCCATTTCAATGTCTTGAAAAGACGATACTTGTCGAGCGTATTCGTGGTTGTTGTTCACCTCCACAAGGATCCTCTGGGGATCCACTGATGTAAATACCCCAAATATGTCTTTCTTTACTTCATATATATCTTGAATAATCCTTACAAGTAATTCTACCCAATTATGTTGCAGGAAAGATCTTTGACACGGATCCAGGGCCACAGTCTGAACCTCTCTTGTATAATTGTTGTTCATTGTGGAACTAGCGAGTCCCTGAGCCAAACTACGATTGTCACACCTCTCTCTCTACTGGCGGACCCTTCAAGGAAGGTTTACTGATGCTGGTGAGGGGTTCTTGATCTAGGGAACTGGATCTCTGCTCCAGTTTCCTGAATTAAACCTGAATACCTTCCACATCCCCCACAGGCGCTGTATAATCCTACGGGTTTAGCGCTTCCCCCTTTATTATTATGTACTGGCGGAGGTGTCGACAAGGCGGCTGCCAGGCAGCAAATGTCATGATAATTAGATCAAAACAAGTGTTTGTACTTGATTGTAACACAACTTATTAAGTAAAAAGTGAAAATGCAGAGAAAAGGCAAGTAAGAACTGAAGTTATTCAATGTTCTAAGGTTATAGGTTAAGTTCTGATTGAGAAACCATACCACGGATGGGTATAGAACCCGCGGTCAGAGTTTTATGACTGACCGTGGGTTCTATTCCCACCTGTAGTATGGTTTGTGTGCAGCCGTATCAATACAATATCGTGAGTTTTGATGGAGTTCTTTCCGATGTTAATTTTAAATTGTTATGACAGAAGCTTCTCTTCTACTGATAAGATTTTAATGATACATTTCTTGCTGAATATATTTCGGGAACACTTCTCGTTGTCAAGGTCGACCAACTTCAACTTCCTTCATCACTTTTATAATTTTCTGCATTTTAAATGCAACTTTCCTTGTCAGTAAATGCACATTCATCCTCCTTTGTAAGTTATTTCGTCCGCCTCAAAATTGATTTCGCATTGAAATCTCACAGTTCCTGACGGTCTTCGAGATCTTTATTCGTTCATTATTTTCCGCTCTATTCTCAGTTTTCTATTGCCTTGTACTCTCTCTTTCAGACTAGACCTTGTACTCTGCTATACCTCGAGTACATGTCAGTAATGAGGGAGGAAGATGATTTACTACATCTGAGGTACATGTGAAGCTCTTAATTCAAACATTTCATTTTATATTCATTCAAAAATCTCATAAATTAATTTCATTCTGCGTTATATTAAGCAGTTTGTGAAGGCTTACTCAGCCCTGTGACAACTTCAGACAGTATTGCCAAGGCTCGCTCCTCCTCAGGAAAATTAATGAATAGAAAAAGAAATAATAATTCACGAAGATAAACACTATTATTTATTAATGCAAAGATAAAACAGTGAAACATGAAGGTGTATCCTACTTGAAAGAAAATGAAAAATGAAATGAAAAAATGACATTTGAATTCAACACTAATATATACAATGATACTGGGGTGTCTGGTTGAGGTTGACACCGTCTTGTAGAAATTGTAGCCGTTGCTGATATAGGGGGGAGGTTACAGGTGTTGGTGACAACCCAACGGCTAGTTCTTCACAGAGTCTGTAGCCTTGAATAGTCAGTCCAGATGACAGGAAAGCAGGTTCTTTGCCACTACAAAGATAAGGGGTTGTTGTCTGCTGTCGCCTACAGTTAATCAGGTAGGTAGATCCAAAAAGTGACGTCTACGGACTTTTGCAAAAGTCTTTCTCCTTCAATACTTCTCGTTGGTTGGCAGGTGACCCGATCTGTCATTCCAAGCTGGAAAGAGAGACAGGTTACCCACTGCTTAAGAAATCACTCTCCATGATAAGTACAATATCTAAAAGACTTGGTGATTATCAAAACATCTAACATGGAGATCAAGGCTGAAAGGACTAAGTTTATTATTGGTCAAAAGTGAAGCTTTCAACCAATAAGTCCACTAGAATAGGAGCAGAGGCTTTTACTTACAGTTGTGCTGGGAGCTGTGAGTCGAGTGATTACTGTTTGGCCGGAGCCCCACACGTCACCTTTCGGGGTGGGGAGAAAGGAGGGGGAGGATAGCGGGAGCTAGACTTACCCTGCCTTAACAAGCAGCCGGCAATCAAACTATCGTTACAATATACTCGCTCGCTACTCCTATCTGTTGAACTTTTCCCTCACACTCCCCCATACCAAGACTTATAGTCAAGAAGTATAAGAAGAATAGGCGAGGAGAAAGTTCTAACAGGTGGAAGTCGCGTAAGGCACCAAATCTACTGACTGTTGTGACTTAACCAGTCAGAGAAATAATTGGATGAACCGTTGATATACACAATATGGAACTTAAAAGCTTGGAGTCCACCTCAAGAGGCGACTGTTGGTTCCCTTAAAAGTTTCAGGTATATCAAAGGTTTGTGATCCGTCTCTAAAATAAATTCTTTTCCCAGTACATAAAATTTAAGTTTGGAGATACCCCACACAAGGGCCAAACATTCCTTTTCTATGGTGGAGGAACTAGGAGTGTGTGTATTTTGTGCAGTAAGCACCTGACACCTATTGCAAGAACTATACTTCTTTGTAACCTGAGAGTACATGCTTGGCCAAAAATAAGTGTGCTTGAGTTTATGCAACGTCTTACGATGAGCCACTGGCAAATCATGAGCCATTTGAAGAACAGTCTCTCGACATGGTTAAGAGCAACAAGGAGGGAATAATCTATCGCTGAAGAATGAGATTTAAATACACATTTATATAAGATACCATTAATATATTCAAACTTATGAGATACGTATCTCCCGTGGATAACTTTGTTGTTAAAAGCTTGATTATGACAATCCCGAAGTGAAGGGCAATTGTGCTGTATATTGACAAAGTCATCCTTGGACATAAAATCTGGGAAAATGAAAGGACTTACGGTGGGAGAAGAGGAGGTAGGAGAAGCCAGGGTTATGGTCTGAGCCCTAGTCAAGACATTGAGAGTGCGGGAGGCACTGACGAATGGACAGGTGATCCTGCTACCTCACTATCGAGAGCAGTATTAACTGATTCTACCCCCAAATGAACAGTACGAGACAATGTATCTTCTTGTGCGGAATTGTTAAGGGGCTTATTTAACTTGCAAGGAAGAGGAGCTGGAAAACTTAGGTCAACGGGTGGTGACGAAAGATCCGCCTCCGAACGAAGAATGGCACCTTTAATGTTACCCACTATTATAGAACAAGTAACTGGGGCTAGTACTGCATTAGTCCAACCGATGAACCATTTAATTTTCAAGTAACAACGTATTGTAGGGAAAGTATTTTCACGACCCAAGTAATCTGAAAGAATAGAGGACACACGAGAGGTTTTAAAGTAAGGAAACAGTTTGTCCGCAATTACGAAGCACGTACATCCAGTGTCACGTAATATGTCTGAGACTTTTATACCATTAACTGCTCCTGAACAGAAGGGTGCTTGGTCATTACCGTCAACAAAACATCTACCAACTTTCTCTATTTTCTTGGAAGGACAATCAGGACGTTTATGTCCGATACCACCACACCGATGACATGTTGGTATAATAGCTGGTGACTTTTTTTCTACTGTAGGCTTCTTAATCTTTGGTCCAGGTGAACCAGTGCCCTTAAGGTTCGATCCCTTTAGGTCTTCATAGGAATTTTTTTTTATATATATTTTATTTAAAAAAAACAAATAGACAATAGACAAAAGGAAAAACCATAAAGATGACAATATATGAACAATAACTGAAAAAACGTTACATTAGATATTGAAACATTAACGAATAACATAACAATATAACAAATATGACCACTATTACCTACATATAAAATCAGATACTGAAGCTTAAAACTGTCCTATACTAGCTACATGTGGATAAGTTAACTTTCGTAAAAACATGCAAACCTATATTAACTCTTCCTCAAATTAATCATCCTTGCTCTTAATTTACACTAGAATAATAAAATACAAGTATACTTTCATTATTTCGTTACAGACTAAATTCCTTCTGCTCAGAGCACGGAAAGAAATATAGGATAATTAACCAATGATGTCAAGAACACATCTAAGCGAAACCTACACCGACCATACAGGTCCATGAGAACTGCACGGTCCGCGCAGCTGCTCGCCCAGGTGTGCACATGTACATTACACATGAGAACTGCACGGTCCGCGCAGCTGCTCGCCCAGGTGTGCACATGTACATTACACATCGTACCTACAATTAGATTTAGCTCAACATTTTTCAATAATGCCATACGTAGAAACATTCTACCCAATTTGTATAATAAAGAGCAGTTTGAATCAAAGAACATTCCACAATTATCATGAATTTACCCTAACCTAAGCCTAGTATTCCATCTGTATTATAAATGTCTAATCAACACGAAAATTTTACCACATTCCCCTAACCATATTTGTTGGTGTACATGATACAACCTTGTATTACCATAAAGAAAAAAAGAACAATAAAAAAGGAAAACCCACTCTTCTTCTTTAAAAATCAGACTTCAATTTACCATTCATGTACATACATATAAATAATTATATAAAGTACATTGTCAAATTGATCACAATCACTTACAACGTCAGTTATAATATTACGTCGACTCAACCACGAATAACTTCATCCATTCTTACAACTTCAAGGTTCGTAAAACTCTTAAACTACATACATAGTATTGCCACCATCTAGACAAATTAAAAAGAAAAACAATACTCAAATATATCAAAACACACTATGCTTCTATTGGCACCAAATCAATTGTGCTTACAAAAATACATTGTAAATTAAACTGAAACATAAAAAGCCATTTTGACATTTACTCATTGTATCAAAATCATAAATACGCATAGAAAATATGTATTGAATATCATTCAAAATGTTCATGAGAAAAACCATAAATGGTATATACAAGAAAGTAAACATACATACACATATACATACATACACACATACATACATATATACACATACATACATATACATACATATACATATATATATACATACATATATATACATATATATATATATATATATATTTATATATATATATATACATACATATACATACATATACACATATATATATATACATACATATACATACATACACACATATATATATATATATATACATACATATACATACATACACACATATATATATATACATACATATACATACATACACACATATATATATATATATATACATACATACACACACATACACATGTATATATACACACACATACACATACATAGTTATAAGTCGATAACTCCAAATATAACTGTATTGTACTTGAAACACTCGTCACAAATAATGTTAAAATTGCCCCCCGGACATACCTCATATAACATTCATCAAACAAACTCATCACGCTACCGCCCATTCTAGGAAACCAGCCCATTTCATCCCCCTTACCTGCCTTTCAACTCCCGTAAATCCCGTAAAGTGAAATTCCTATAACCCTCACTTAAATCCCTCTCCCATCTCCCCCATACACCTCCTTATTCCTACACTTTGTCCTATAAAAAGTTGCTGTTAATGCATTAATTCTTTCACACACGTTCGCTCCTCTCATAGCCCAAGACATATAAATATAATCCGTAATTATATACCCTACCGCATTCTCTACCATCTGATTCACCCCACCTATGTCTAAGCTTAAAACCCTCAACACCTGCAACCCCCCCCCCTCCCACTAACCTTATTACCTTGCCCAACCAAACCCTTATTAGTTCAATACATTCGCAAAAATACACCATATGGAAAACAGTCTCCAGTCCGCCACAAGCCTTGCATATCCCATCCTCCCGTATTCTCTTATGGAATAAAACCATTCCAGACGGTAAGATCCCATGTAAAAATCTATACATAACTTCTCGTACTTTAGGTTTTAAACGTAATTTGTTCAAACGCCCCCAGATATTACGCCAATCATACATCGGATAAACCCCTTCTACCACTGCTACCACTGCCTTACCTTCCACCCCATCAAGGTTTCCCAATTTAATATGTGAAGGATCGCTCATGTTTATGATGACCCGTAACATTGCCTCACCTATTATGAACTCCCTACCCACCCACCACCGTTGCATATCCTGACGTATCTTATGAAGTCCGCCTTCCCTCGCCCCCCCTCCCGCTTATAACTACGTTTCAAATACACACTCATAATCCTCTTTTCAACAGCTATAAGACCCAGCCCTCCTCGGCCAACCGGGAGTGTGACAACCGCTCTACCTAACCATTCGCTTCCAGTACCCCAAATGAATCTAAAAACGCGCTTTTGTAACCTTTGTATCTCACTACGAAGTATCGGATATATTACTGATACATGCCAAAGTTTACTATATAATAGGACATTCGTTGTAATTACTCTTTGATGCAAAGTTAAGTGTGCAGCTCGTAAACCACTGATGCGCTTCAGTACACCATCTACAATACGCACTGAATTTATTTGTTGTGCTAACTTGATATCACTTACATAAACGATCCCACATATCAGTAATTGGTCCACCTTTTTCCGCCTTTCAACTACTTCACATTCCTCACTTAACCTATCCCCAAGATCCATATACTTCGTTTTCTCCTTATTAATTGACATGCCAGAAGCCTTTTCAAAAACGTTTACTAACTTTTCCACCCGAGGCAAATCCCTGTTACCACTTACTAAAATCGTTGTGTCATCAACATATCCAACAATGCCAGCCCCCCCACCCCTTTCGTCACAAACCCCATTTGCTGCTAATAAGACCCTAATTCCTCTATAAAAGGGATCCTGTAAACAAGCAAAAAATATTTGTGAAAGTGGACAACCTTGACGTAGACCCCTTCTCATCTGAATTTGTTCTCCTAACCTTCCATTTACCTGCACCCGCAAGGATGCATCTCGATACATTAATTTGGCCCATGATACAATTTCCTCTCCAAACCCCTGCCATCTCATAATCTTCCATAACGCTTCCCTTTCTACACTATCATATGCTGCCTCCCAATCTATAGCCAACACCCCCAACCATCCCAATTTTACTCTTTCTTCAATAAAACTTCTAATCAAACCATGCCCGTCATACATAGACCTTCCCGGTACCCCATATTGTCCCTTATCAATCACTTTACCCAGGACCTTTTTTATTCTGTTAGCTAAAATTCTTGCAAAAATCTTATAATCACCACACAATAACGAATTTTTTTTTTATATTTTATTTAAAACAATACAATACATTAAATAAATAAAAGAACATAGTATCAGTTCTTACCCAGAATTATAAATTACATTGTGAAAATACACATAAACATTTAACTTTTTGCTGACACAAACTGTCCCTCATCCCCTATACATTTTTTTTTATATTTATTTAAAATACAGTATACATTATACGTGTAAGCAAACATGTTACGAAACCAATCAACATGTAACAACAAAATTAAAGTATAACATACGTATACACCATCCAAAAAGTAAAAGAAACTTCGCGCAGGTGTACCAACAACATATCCAGAGAATCTACTTCAGCACACTTATACATCTTATGCCAAGTTTTATATACAAAACAATTCTTAAAGGTAAAAACCTCACCACATACCATTAAAACCTATACATCCACCCCCCACCAAAGGTACATTTATAAAGTAGTACATATGTGCTCTGGAAGTAAAAGGTACCCCCCCCTCATCAAATACCTACAAAACAATAACATACTATAAGAGCGTAGGATACTACTTTAAGTAACAATTATGAAAACTTTGCCTAGCATACAAGGATAATATACTCTATATCTCAACACGGGTGCAATCCACCCAAGACTTCTTCATACACTATATACCCTATAGCAGTATTAATACATAATATACACCGCTACTTGAACTCATATGCACACCTGATCCAACAAAGTCATCTGAAATTGCGTATACAATAACGAAATAGCACGATAGTCTTTGACTGTTAATGGCTCACCTTTAGGCACTAGAACGACCACAGCCATCCGTTGCTGTGCCCCTAAAACCCGATCCCGCTTAAGGATATTGAATAATCTTACCAAAAACCTATTTAAAACGCTCCAATTTTGAAGATAAAAGTCACTGGGCAACCCATCAATTCCTGGTTCGCCTGACCACGGTAGTGTGCGGTAGTGCTCTGCACCCCTCTGTTGTTTGTAGGCGAGCGCCCTTGTCAGTTACCTGGCTGCAGTGGTGTGAAGTGGTGCTGTCACACCTCGGCTCACAACTTAGGTGCTCTGTGATCGTCAAGATGGCGGTTAGTCTGAGACGAAGGATAAATACTGTAGGCATCGAGCTACTTAAAGGAACGATAACGCCCAGTTCTGCGCAAGTCTTATTGCCAAAGATCATACGGGAGACTTATGGAGTACAAGATAGTGACTTGTATGGTGTAGCATTGAATGGAGGACAACGAATTTTCGTCAAACTGCTATCAGCAACGGTTTATGAATCGTTAGTCACCAGGTTTCAGGACGTGAGTCTTAACGTCACACCAGCTGTCACTGTAAGAATGATAGATGTTTCACGGTATTATTCGTGGATCAAGTTACGCAACGTTCCCTTTGAGGCGGACGAGGCGGATATAAGGAAAGTTTTTGAGAAGTATGGGACGGTGCATTATGCTCAACATGGTACGTGGGCGGCAGGAGCCTATGCTGGTTTTCCAGAGGGTTCTTTCAACCTCAAAATGACTTTGAGGCACCCAATACCATCCTATGTGTACCTACAAGATTTCAGGACGCAGGTAATGGTAATGTACCCAGGACAACGACGTACGTGCCGCCTATGTGGTGAGTATGATCACATAGCGGCGACCTGTGACAAGCGAAGACATGTGCCTGGACCTGTGGTGGTCGTCGCAGCCCCTGCTTCAAAGGTGGCAGGTGAGGAACAAACATCGGATGGAGGGCGTGGTGTTTTGTGGAGCGAGATAGTGGATCGGGCACACAGGACTGGTGGTGAGTTGGAGTCCTGCCCTCAACTGCCTGATCAGGTGTCGTCTCCTGTGGATAAGGAGGAGCAGCAAGTACAAGAGAAGGTTCTTGAGATTGAGGAGGAATTGGTGGAGGTGTTGAAGACGTTGTCACCACCAGAGAGGGATGTTACATCTGAGCGTGGTGTCATTGGAGAATCGTCGCTTCCAGAAAGTCTGAGACATGATAATTTGGGACGTGATGGTGGTTTGGAGTCGTCCATTGACTCATTAAACCATTCTCAGGTGGAGGTGGAGGTTCATCGAGAGGTAACATCTGACCAAGATATGTGTAACATATTTGTCACGAGAAAGAGGGCGGCTACATCAGATTCTGATGACGTCCTTACGCCTGCACAAAGGCCTGGGAAACAGACTGAGGTGAAGTGTGAAGGTAGTGGTGTAGGTGGTGGTAGCCATGATAGGAGGCACCGGAAGAAGGGGGGAGGGAAAGAGAGCACTCTGAAGGTGTTGAACGTAAATTCAAGCTCTGGAGTTGTAAAGAGTGATGAGAGGAAACAGGGGTGGAAACTTTAATAGGCCTTAGGTGTATGTCTGTAAATGTTAATGGGTTATGTAGCGGTATGAAGAGAGATTGGTTTCGTAATTTTCTGAATAAATCTAGAGTGGATGTTGTGTTCCTGCAGGAGCACAATTTCAAAGAGGGTAGGGTGTTGGAGGTGGCAGGATTTCGGGTAGTTACCCTGCCATCTCCCCGTCTAAAAGGTGGTTTGGGAATTTTAATAAGGGAGACGAGCCTGTTTGTTTTGCAGAGAAGCGAGGGAGGAGGGGGAGGGAGGGTGTTGCGTGTGGATGGGTGGTGGATGGGTAAGCGTGTGTCTTTTGTGAGTGTGTATGCGCCGGCAGAAAATAACATAAAGGTAAAGAATGATTTTGTGTGTGAGGATCTTGTGTTTTTCTTAAGTGCACTGCCAGAGGTGGCGATAGTTGGTGGGGACTGGAATAGTGTAATCAGGGTGGCTGATGTGGACCCAAGAGGGGCTGGATATATGTCTGTGGCTCTTAGGGATTTATTAAGGGATGTTAGGTTACGTGATGCCTTTGGGGGAGCGGTGTGGGAGACTGAATATACGTTTGTTAGGAGTGGTTATGCTGGGAGACTAGATAGAGTGTACCTTTCTCAGGGAGTGGACGTGAAATCTTTCAGTACTGTTGAGGCTACAATGTCAGATCATAGGGCAGTGGTGGTGGAGGTTGGGTGGGGGACGCTCGCGGACATATATAGAAGTTATTGGAAATTAAATATAAGTGTGTTAGGTGATGAGGAGGGGTTGGAGGGGTTTTCAGTCTTATGGAGGGAGCTTAGTGTGGAAGAACAGGGAGTGGATGACATTGTGACATGGTGGGATAGTGTCGCAAAGGAAAGGATTAGAAAGTTTTATGTGAGAGAAGGAAAACGTATTAATAATTTAAAATATGGACTGGCTAACTATTTAGAGGATAGGTTAAGAGGTTGCTATGGGAGGGGGGTGGGTGGGAATAATTTTCCTATGGATGAAATAGCTGAAATAAAGGGGAGGTTGAGGGTGTTGCAAAATGAAAGGTTTCAAGCTGTAAGGATGCAGGCAGGGGTGGAGGAAGTGCTTTGGGGCGACAAGCCGTCAGCGTGTGTTTTGCGGCATCAAAAGCAAAGGCAGGCGCTGATGGCTATACCATGTTTAGAGGTAACGGAGATGGTTGGGAATTATAGAGTAGGGCAGGAGATACGAACCACGAAGGGGATGTGTGCGTATGCGGAGGCTTGGTACGAGAAGTACTGGAACAGTGGGGGGGTGGGTGACGGGGCATTGGACAAGGTGTGTACGTATGTGACGTGTAATTTAGGAAATAGTGATCGAAAGGCTTTAGGTGGGACGATTACGGCAGAGGAAATAGAGAATGCGTTAAGGGGAATGAGGAAGGGGAAAGCTCCCGGTATTGATGGTCTCCCGGTAGAATTTTATTTACAACATTGGGCATTGATAAAGGAATTTATAGTTAGGTTATTTAATAGTATGAAGGAGAAGGGTAAGTTGGGGGAGAAGCAGGAAACAGCAGTAGTAGTGTTGGTCCCGAAGGTCAAGGGGCAGCCCACCCTTCGGGAGTACCGAGCCATATCACTGATGTGTGCAGACTATAAGGTGTTTGCAAAAATTTTAGGTAATAGGTTCAAATGTGTAGTGGAGAGGGTGGTGTCAAAATCTCAGTTCGGGTTGCCGGGAAGGTCGATGATTGAAGGACATGGGATACTGAGAAGTTTTGTGGAAGCTAAGGGTGGGGGTGGAGGGGCGGCTTTGTTGGCTCTAGACTGGCAGGGAGCATATGATAGAGTGGAAAGGGGAGCTTTGCAGGTTATACTTAGGAGACAGGGTTTTGGGGAGGAAATAGTCGAGTGGGTAAATACGTTGTACAAGGGGGCGAAAATGAGGATACAGATTAATGGGTGTATGGGGAGGGAAATTGCAATGGGAAGAGGCCTTAGACAGGGATGCCCCATGTCCCAAATATTGTTTGCGTGTTTCCAGGACCCCTTTTATAGAATGGTTGACCGTAGCTTATGTACGCCATGTGAGGGAAGTGTGGGGGGTGGGAGGGCCTGGCCGGGGTTAATTGGATATGTTGACGACACCACTGTTCTCATTCGTGCAGGGATGTCAATGAGAGTGTTGGACGAGGTGGTGCAATTATTTGGAAGTGCCACGGGTATGCAGGTAAATAGTGCGAAGTCAAGGTGCATGGGGTTGGGTTCTTGGGTGGGGGGTGTGGGGGGGAGATGTAATGTTGTTAAAGAATGGGCGGTGTCTTTAAAGATTTGTGGTATTATTTATAGGGATGACATGGTTGCGGCGCGGGAGGAAAATTCGGATAGGTTATTGGAAAGGATCGTGGGGCGTCTAGGTGTTCTGAGACCCCAGCACCTAACTCTGATACAGCGAGTGATAGTCGTGAACATTTTATTGTATAGTAAGGTTTGGTATGTTGCAGCTGTGTTCCCAATTACAGGGACAGCGATTGCGGGGATACTAAGACGGGTGTACAAATTTTTATGGGGTTCACGTTGTGATTGGTTACGGAGGGAGGTTGTAATGTTACCTGTAAGTCAGGGTGGGTTGGGGTTGTTGGATTTGAGACGGAGGGCTAAATGTGTGTTTATTAAATGGGAAGTGTTGCGTGAGGGTGTGAACGCGGGGCGTTTGGGAAGGATACACGACAGGCTGGGTATGTGGTATCGAGGAATGGAGTCGAGGGAATGTGAAATAGTTTTGAGGGCTGTGATGTTGGTTAGGGAACTGAGAAAGGTTCGTATAAGGGTTTTGTGTAGGTTACTTGTAGGTAGGTGCGTTGTCCCAGTTGAGGGTTTGTTCCCCATGTATGCGTGGAAGAGTATTTGGTTTAGATTTAGTAAATTGAAGTTAAAACCTCGGGCGCGTGAGGTGATGTTTCGTTTTCTGCATGGGATCCTTCCGTCTCGTGAGATATTACGAAACAGACCGGTTGTAGAGGGTGGGGGGTGTGGTATCTGTGGAGGGGATGAGACAGCGTTCCATGTAGTTTACTTTTGTGAAGGGCTAGAGGAGGTTAGGTGCTGGTTAAGTAGGTTGGTACAGAGGGTGGGGGGCCGTGGGGTGTCGGTTTTGCGTGCTCTAAGTCTAGATATGGGTGGGTTAGACGAGGGTGTCATAAGAGCTTTAGATTATATCATGGTAGATTATATATATATGTCGTGGGTGATGAGGGGGAGAGAGGATAGTGAGGAGAGAAGAAAGGTTCTTGCGGTAACGTTCTATAGTACGAGGTGTCGTAACAGAGATTTGTATGGGAGGAGCTGGGATCAGGCTTTCTCAGAGGGGTATAGAATGCTAACGTTAGGGATTCTCATAAATCTGTGATTGGAAATGAGTGAGTGAAGGGGTTTTCATAGGTTGGAGGGAGTCAGGGGGCAACAGCGGGCTCGCCTCCCTGGGGGGGGGGGGGGGCGGGAGAGTGTTGTGAATGTGGGTTTGGAATGGTTTCCTGGTTTTCATTGGGACTTTATGGCATCCAAGTGTGGATGTAGAGCTCAAGGTCTCGTTATGGTAGATATAACACTTTTCAGAATGTAGGTATAATATAGTAGATTTTTTATGTATAATTATGATGTGTATCAGTCTTGTATAACACGATTCTTGAGTAATAAGTTCTTTGCGACATGAAGTGTGTTTTAGTTTGTATTTATGTTACGTGCTGGGTTTTTGCACGATGAGATATACTTATATACTGTTTTGCATTGTGCATACAGTGCATCTGATTAATGTGATTTTGTGAAAATTTTTGTGTGTACGTGTGGGTGTGTGTGTGGATGTGGGTGTGGGTGTGTATGTGTATATATATAAATATATATCTCTTTCTATTGTATTGAGCTTTTGTCATGGGTCAGACGTTATGTAATACTTTATATATGTATGATTGATTCTTTTTAAAGTTTATAATTAAGGTCTGTACCCTGATACCGGTTTGGTGTTAATGCAAGTTCTTGATGTTAAGTTTTAGTCTGTATGGTATACAGACATATCTAGACAGTTTAGTGACGTAGTCCATTTGTCTGAAATTTGTATATGGGTGTATTGTAACAGTATAGAGCTTGTTATTGTGTTCTAAGCTGTATTCTTTTCTGTTTATTTGTATGTTGGGATATGTTCAGCTGTATTGTTAGGGATAAGTATGTAGATTATCTAGTCAGATTATGATGTTAGGTTTTGGTTTTTTGATTAATGTGAAGGATGGGATTTAACTGATATAACTTCTTTGTATATTTTATGTTCAAGTGTATTGAACCTTTGTCAGATGTCATTTATATGTACAATTTATATATATGCAAGGTTTTGTATATATGTCAATTCATGACCCTGTGACATGTAATTTTGTTTTTAGTTATGTTCTTGATGTAAGTTTTTGTTGTAACATCTTGCGAGCATGTAGGTACAATCCGTTTGTCAGTTAATTTGATTAGGTTCCATACTGTTTCTTTATTTTTATGTTAAACTGTATTGGTTTTAAATAAAAAATAAAAAAAAAAAATTCCTGGTGCCTTACCTAATTGCGCCCCGGATAAAGCTTCCCAGGTCTCGCACTCCGTTATCGGCCCTTCCAAAACGAATCGATCATGCTCTGTCAACTCACACTGCACAAACCTTCCAATTGACTGTAATGCTATTTCACTTATTCCCACACTTTGCGTTTTCAACTTAACCCAAGCATCAATATACCCACTCATACCCTCAGTCGTCGTCAACACCTGGTCCACTTTATACCCTTGCATACCTACCTGAACATTCAACCCCATTAACTCCATTGTCTTGCGACGTGTGTGTTGACTCCGCAACACACACGCCGACGGCCGATCTCCCGACAAAACCTCCTCAATCCCGCCCTTAAGCCTTTCCCCATCAAACCTCTCATTTTGTAAATTCCGGATATTTTCCTTCAAACTTTCAATTTCAATAACAGGATAATTAGCATTAATTTGTACATAACAATCGCGCAACTGCCCCTCTAAATATTTTTGAAAACCGTATTGTAACTGATTATATCTCGTCCCTCGATTAATATAATATTCCTTAATACATTTTTTAGCTATCGTGTCCCACCAATTAACCATGGCAACATCCCCTGGTGCTTCTACCATTAAACGATCCCACATATGTCCAAAAGACAAAAGACTATCCTCTTCCTTTAATAACTTTACAATCAATTTCCAAAATGATGGACCCCTCCGAGGCACACCCTCAATATCCACATCTATTACAACTCCTCTATGATCCGAAAAAACCACATCTATCACATTCACCCTCCGCACAGTAACCGCACAAGGCACGTACATTCGGTCCAACCTCGCCGCATAACCTCGTTTAATGAAGGTATGCTTTACCATCCCTCCCCCCCCACACACATCCTTTAACCCCACCCCGGTCAATATATCCCCCAATATACCCAAACAACACCCTGCACCTCTTGGCTCCACATCTTTACGACGTATCACGCAATTCCAATCTCTGCCTATTATTGCAACATTCGGTAAACCACGTAAAAAAATAGTCCAGTACATCCTGAACAAATTTAGTTTTAATACTCACGTCACCCTCAGCTGGGCCATATACACATACTAAACTAATGGGAACCCTACCCCAGGTTCCATCCACTCTAATTACCCTCCCCTCCCCCCCTTCACTACGCCTTACTATAAACGGGCTAGTTTCCTTTACCAAAATGGCAGCCCCACCTTTCAAACGTGTCGCATGTTCCATGTACACATTATAACCACTCATATCCAACTCATAACCAGGCCTAAAATTATGTTCCTGTAAGAATACCACATCCACACCAAGTCGCACCAAATACTCATTAAACCACTTAAGCTTCCTCTCAGCTCTCAACCTGTTAATATTTATAGTAAAACACTTGAATTCAACAAATGGGTTTTCCTTTTGTCCCCGGCATTGACTTTACCCCAGTTCGTTTTGCAGCACCTCTGTCCCTCCCCCCTTTATTGGGAATCACCTTTGCAATCCCTTGATCCTTGGGTTCACCATTCCCTCTCTGCTGTACCTCCACCCAAGACTTTTTCCCAGGGCGTTGGGCAGGAGTGAGCACATCATCAGAATCCGATGATGCTGCAGTCCTCTTTCGTGTCCCGCCCTCCTCCTGCATTTTGACATCTGAAGCACCGTCCTGATGCACCTCCACCTCTACTGCATGCACCTTCAATCCTTTAGACTCTCTCGTCGACAAACCGTCATCTCCTGCCATACCTTCATTCACAGCCGTCCCCAGAACTAAGCCTGGGTCTTCCACCTGATCTAGGACCGATTCCTCTAACAAGTCATCCAACGCCTTTACCAAAGACGCCGCCACTTCTTCACCCATATTAGGTAGTCTCTCCTCAAAAACCTTATGTATGTCCAATGACTGAGATTCTTCTTGTAGCGTTACAACTGGCGATTCGAGCTCCTTTTCTTTGTCCACCTCCTCACTCCATGACAACCGTTGTTGGGGCGGTGTAGCAAGAGACTGTTCTCGCTCATCGCCTACCTCGCCCACTAGCTGCTGTTGCTGCTGTTGCCGTTGCTGTTGTGCTGGGTACCCACTTCGTTTCCCACACTGCGCCGCGATGTGGTCATATGACCCACATAGCCGACACGTACGTTGTTGCCCCGCATACGTTACATAGACTTAAGTCCGTAATTCCTTCAACACAACATATGAAGGAATAGGGTGTCGAAGAGTCATTTTAACAGTATATGAACCTTCCAGCGCACCTGCATACGGTCCAGTTGCCCATCTCCCTGCTGTGGCTACGTGAACCGTCCCATAAGTACGCAGTTCACTGGTAATATCAAAATCAGTCGCCTCAAAAGGCACATTCCTGATTTTCACCCAAGTGTAATGTCGAGATACATCATGGAGTCTCACCGACATAGCTGTATTAACCGGTATGATGGTCTCCTGATACTTGTCGACCACCGCCTCGTAGACTCGTGCAGACGTCATTTTAACAAAGATTCTTGTTGTTCCATTGAGTGCGACACCACTTATCTCCTCATTTGCTATACCATAGGTATCGCGAATGATTGCTGGTAATAATAAATCCATGTTGGATCCCGTGACAGCACCACGGATCATCTCAATGCAGACAGTGTTGATTCTTCTTCTGCTATTCAGCGCCATGTTGGAGAAAATAAAGTTTCCACCAACCAATGCTAGGGGCAGCTCAATCAGGTAAACTGCGCAAAAACAAACTCAAACAGGAGCGTCTGCGCAGCTCGTCCACACGGCTCGGAGGCGATGAGGACAATGCTTCATAGGAATTGTGAGCCTCAGCATACAAGTCAGTGGCCTCAGTAACTTCCTCAGCTTTAATCAGGTTACGTTCTCTAATGAATGTTCGTATCTGGTAAGGAAGAGCTGTCAGGAACTGGTCAGCAACCATGAAGTCTCTGAGAGATTCATAACTGCGATCAATTCCTGAGCTCTCTATCCAAAAGTCGAACAAACGAAAGAGTGTTACCTGTAACTGCTGAAAGTTTTGGCCAGGCTGTAAGGTGGCAAACCTGAAATCTTTCCTATAAGAATTTGTGATTTTTTGATATGATTTAAGGATTGCCTTCTTCAATAGGTTATAATTACATATGATATCCTGCGACAAAGTTGCATAGATATTCAAAGCTGTACCAGAAAATAACATTCCTAACCTGGTAGCCCAGGTGTCAGCTGGCCATTCACAAAGGGTAGCGGTATTTTCAAACCTGATAATGTATGAAGTAATGTCTTCCCCCTCTGTGAAGGGAGGTAAATTAGGTGTTGGAAAATGTGCACTAGCTGCGTGATGTTCAATTACTACTTCCTCTAATTGTTGTTGTGTCAAAGTTAACTTTTTATTCTCTAATTCAAGGCGAGATTTTTCGAGCTCGCGATCTTTTTCTCTCTCTCTTAACTCATGTTCTCTAGCTCTTTCCTCAACTTCTCTATCCTTTGCTCTTTCCTCAGGTTCTCTTAATTTAACTTGTTCCTCACGTACTTTAGCTCTCTCCTCACGATCAAGTCTATCACGCTCCTTTTTCTCCTCTCTCTTTCTTGATTTTCTCTTTCGATTCTCTCTCCTTTTTATCCTTTCTTTCTCTTTCTGTCTTTCTTGACTTTCTCTTTCAATTCGATCTCTCTCCTTTTCTCCTCTCTTTCTCTTTCTAACTGTCTTTCTTCTCTCTCAATTCTTTCCTTCTCTATTCTTTCCTGGATCTTAGCACTAATGAAAGCTTCTAAATTTTTCCCTGTTATTCCTAACTTACTCACAGCGTTCATCCAGAACTGGTATTCTTCCATACTTGCAAGAATAACTTAAACTACTAGGGGAAAATGAAACGGATATATCAAATAAAACGAAGGGCTAAATTCCTGCTCCACTCAAACTGTAAATAAATCAGAGGGTTCGATCCCTGCTTCGATTAAACAGTATGTGTGAATGAAAACGGAGGGTTCTATGCTGGCTCCGAGCAAACAGTAAATCAGAAAAATTAATTAATAGAAAAAGAAATAATAATTCACAAACATAAACACTTTATTATTTAGTAATGGAAAGATAAAACAGTGAAACATGAAGGTGTATCCTATTTGAAAGAAAATGAAAAATGAAATAAAAAAATGACATTTGAATTCAACACTAATATATACAATGATACTGGGGTGTCTGGTTGAGGTTGACACCGTCTTGTAGAAATTGTAGCCGTTGCTGATATAGGGGGGAGGGGGGTTACAGGTGTTGGTGACAACCCAACGGCTAGTTCTTCACAGAGTCTATAGCCTTGAATAGTCAGTCCAGATGACAGGAAAGCAGGTTCTTTGCCACTACAAAGATAAGGGGTTGTTGTCTGCTGTCGCCTACAGTTAATCAGGTAGGTAGATCCAAAAAGTGACGTCTACGGACTTTTGCAAAAGTCTTTCTCCTTCAATACTTCTCGTTGGTTGGCAGGTGACCCGATCTGTCATTCCAAGCTGGAAAGAGAGACAGGTTACCCACTGCTTAAGAAATCACTCTTCATGATAAGTACAATACCTAAAAGACTTGGTGATTATCAAAACATCTAACATGGAGATCAAGGCTGAAAGAACTAAGTTTATTATTGGTCAAAAGTGACGCTTTCAACCAATAAGTTCACTAGAATAGGAGCAGGCTTTTACGTACAGTTGTGCTGGGAGCTGTGAGTGGAGTGATTACTGTTTGGCCGGAGCCCCACACGTCACCTTTCGGGGTGGGGAGAAAGGGGGGGGGGAGGATAGCGGGAGCTAGACTTACCCTACCTTAACAAGTTTTCCCCATGTATGCATGGGGAAGTATATGGAATAGGTTGAGTAGGACGAGGCTGCAACCTCGTGTTCGGAATGTAATGTATCGTTTTCTGCACGGCATTTTACCATCGGGTGTGGTTCTACGGGATAGACTGGTCGTTGACGGGGGGGTGTGTGGGATATGTGGTGGGGAGGAGTCGGCTTTTCATGTAGTATATTTTTGTGACGGACTGAGGAGTGTCAAGGGGTGGTTAAATAGGGTGATATATAGGATAGGAGGTCAAGGAATTTCTGTATTGAGAGCATTAAGTCTCGACGTGGGGGGTTGGGAGGAAAGTGTAATCAGAGCTGTGGGGTACATTATGGCAGATTATATATATATAGTGTGGGGATTGCGGGGGAAACAGGTCAGTGAAGTGAAGAGGAGGGTGTTAGCAGTAACGTTCTATAAAACGGTATGTAGAAATAAAGAAATTTATGGGAGGAGGTGGGTGAGGGATTTTTCAGAGGGATATAGGCAACTTACGATACAGGTTTTATTAGACTTGTAATATACGAGGGAGGGGAGGGTACGATTGGAAAGTGTTGCTGGGGCAGGGAAGTCATGGGTGAAAACAGGGTCGCCTCCCTGGTAATGGATGACAACAAATGTTTGCGTGTGTGTTGGATGAGTGATGCGTGAGTGAATAATGTATGGACCACGGGTGCTGCACCTGTGGAGCTGGCCAGTTTTTTTTGTCATGGACTATACACTATTCTATGTACATAGTAGTCTTAAGTCGCATTATTATGTTATCTATGTACACAGTATTGTTATACAAAGATAGTACTGTGGTGTATGTGATGTGTAGGTTTATATGTATTCAACACATGCTTGTTGTATGTTCCCTCTTCGTTACTTTTTCAATTGTCATTTCAATGTACTTTGTATAGCATTATACAACGGTATTATTCTTTGCCATATGAAGTTTTTTTAGTTCATGTTATGTTCTAGGTTTTTGTATGTTAAGATGTACTTATAGACTGTCAACACCCTGATATTGGTTTTTCATGGCTATGTTCTTGACGTAAGTTTTGGCTGTATGGTATACAGATATATCTAGCCAGTTTATAGACGCATTCTTTTTGTGTCTGAGATTTTTGTATACGGGTTTATTGTAACTGTAATGAGTCGGTTTTGAGATCTAAGCTGTTTTCTTTGTATGTTTATTTGTATTTTGGTATATGTAAATCTGTAATGTTAGGGATAAGTATGTAGATGTTCTAGCAGGATTATGATGTTAGGTTTTGGTTTATTGATTAATGAGAAGGCTGGAAGTAATTGTTACATTTTCTCGTATATATTCTTTTCAATTGTAATGAGTCTTTGTCATATGTCATGTTATATGTAAAATTTATATGTAAGTTAGGTTTTGAGTCATTGAATGTTTATATATGTCAGTTCATGACCCTGTTACTGTGTTTATTTGTAGCTATGTTCTTGCCGTAAGTTATTGTTGTATGTTATACAGCTATATCTTGCGAGTATGTAGGTGCAATCCATTTGTGTTAGTTTATTTTGTGTTGGGTTTCTTATGTCAATGGCCGAACCTTCAGGATTGAGATCCATACTGTTTCCTTTTATTTTTATTTTTATGTATACTGTATTGGTTTTAAATAAAATATAAAAAAAAAAAAAAAAAAAAATTAACAAGCAGCCGGCAATCAAACTATCGTTACCATATACTCGCTCGCTACTCCTATTTGTTGAACTTTTCCCTCACACAGTTTATTAAAGTTATAGATACGTATTGAAACTGAACAAGTTTTAGTAAGGACGATAATGTTCAAAGATGCTACCTTGCTCCAAGATGGCCATGTCTGATGTCACTAAACGTGACGTCACTCCTTGTGTTCCATTATGATAATCATCTCCACAATCTTCCCATGATATCATTCCTTGTGTTCAAGCCTGGTAATCATCTCCACAACCTTAACATGATGTCACTCCTTGTGTTCCAGGCTGGCAGTCATCTCCACAACCTTTCAATGGTGTCACTCGTTGTGTTCCAGCCTGGTAATCATCTTCACAACCTAACCATGACGTCATTCCTTGTGTTCCAATATGATAATTACCTTCACAATCTTCCCATGATGTTACTCCTTGTGTTCCAGCCTGGTAATCATGTCCACAACCTTCCAATGTCACTCGTTGCGTTCCAGGCTGTTAATCATCTTCACAACCTAACCATGACGTCATTCTTCGTGTTTCAGCCTGGTAATAATGTCCACAACCTTCCCATGATGTCACTCCTTGTGGTCCAGCCTGGTAATCATCTCCACAACCTTCCAATAATGTCACTCCTTGTGTTCCAACCCGGTAATCATCTTCACAACGTTCCCATGATGTCACTCTCTGTGTTCTAGCCTAGTAATCATCTTCAGAACCTTCCCACGATGTCACTCCTTGTGTTCCAACCTGGTAATCATCTTCACAACCTTCCCATAATGTCACTCCTTGTGTTACAGCCTGGTAATCATCTTCACAACCTTCCCATGATGTCGCTCCTTGTGTTACAGCCTGGTAATCATCTTCACAACCTTCCCATGATGTCACTCCTTGTGTTCCAGCCTAGTAATCATCTTCACAACCTTCCCGTGATGTCACTCCTTGTGTTCCAGCCTGGTAATCATCTCCACAACCTTCCCATGGTGTCATTCCTTGTGTTCCAGCCTTGTAATCATCTCCACAACCTTCCCATGGTGTCAGTCCTTGTGTTCCAGCCTGGTAATCATCTCCACAACCTTCCCATGGTGTTACTCCTTGCGTTCCAGCCTGGTAATAATCTCCACAACCTTCCCATGATGTCACTCCTTGTGTTCCAGCCTGGTAATCATCTCCACAAACTTCCCATGGTATCACTCCTTGTGTTCCAGCCTGGTAATCATCTCCACAACCTTCCCATGGTGTCACTTGTAATCATCTCCACAACCTTCCCATGGTGTCTTGTGTTCCCATGGTATCACTCCTTGTGTTCCTTGTAATCATCTGCACAACCTTCCCATGGTGTCAGTCCTTGTGTTCCAGCCTGTTAATCATCTCCACAACCTTCCCATGGTGTTACTCCTTGCGTTCCAGCCTGGTAATCATCTCCACAACCTTCCCATGATGTCACTCCTTGTGTTCCAGCCTGGTAATCATCTCCACAACCTTCCCATGATGTCACTCCTTGTGTTCCAGCCTGGTAATCATCTCCACAACCTTCCCATGGTGTCAGTCCTTGTGTTCCAGCCTGGTAATCATCTCCACAACCTTCCCATGGTGTTACTCCTTGCGTTCCAGCCTGGTAATCATCTCCACAACCTTCCCATGATGTCACTTCTTGTGTTCCAGCCTTGTAATCATCTCCACAACCTTCCCATGATGTCACTCCTTGTGTTCCCGCCTGGTATTCTCCTTCCAGCATACACATAACTAAGTCACATCACTGGATATCTTCATTTGCCTTTCTTACCTTTTTCTTACCTTTCACATAATGAAAAGTCTGACTTACATGACTTGTACCACTGGTAGAGGAATAACATAATACGTCTTCGTTACATTATATGCGACCCACTTCTCCCATTTTCAGTAACGATTCTTGTCCGATTTATAATGGTTTTACAATAAATATATTAATAAAAAATCCCCTTCAGTTTGTTAATCAATCATACACATCATTACTTCCTTATATATCAATAACTTAAGGAATTTAAGGTTTATATTCGTTCCATTTAACTTATTCACTCACTTCTACAGTCATCTTATTTACAATTTATTTTTCGTTATTTCTCAAGATTTTTCCTATTTCACACACAAAGAAAATATTGTTTAAAAAAACATTATTTCGAAATTTTTTTACCATTTTGCCCCAAAAAATTGCGGTCTCGCAAACAAGTGTTTTATTTCAATCCAAAATCGACCTTTCGTAAAAATATATTTTTGTTCATTACATTAAAATGGCAATAAAAGGTCTACTTAAAAGGCAAAAGAAATAATGTGAAACTTAAATGTTGCTTCCCACCTGTAGCTGAGTCAATGTTGCTTCCCAACTGTAGCTGAGTCAATGTTGCTTCCCACCTGTAGGTGAGTCAATGTTGCTTCCCACCTGTAGCTGAGTCAATGTTGCTTCCCAACTGTAGCTGAGTCAATGTTGCTTCCCACCTGTAGCTGAGTCAATGTTGCTTCCCAACTGTAGCTGAGTCAATGTTGCTTCCCAACTGTAGCTGAGTCAATGTTGCTTCCCACCTGTAGGTGAGTCAATGCTGCTTCCATCGTGTAGGTGAATCAATGTTGCTTCCCACCTGTAGGTGAGTCAATGTTGCTTCCCACCTGTAGGTGAGTCAATGTTGCTTCCCACCTGTAGGTGAGTCAATTCTGCTTAGCACCTGTAGGTGAGTCAATGTTGCTTCCCACCTGCAGGTGAGTCAATGTTGCTTCCCACCTGTAGGTGAGTCAATGTTGCTTCCCAACTGTAGCTGAGTCAATGTTGCTTCCCACCTGCAGGTGAGTCAATGTTGCTTCCCAACTGTAGGTGAGTCAATGTTGCTTCCCACCTGTAGCTGAGTCAATGTTGCTTCCCACCTGTAGGTGAGTCAATGTTGCTTCCCACCTGTAGGTGAGTCAGTGTTGCTTCCCACCTGTAGGTGAGTCAATGTTGCTTCCCACCTGTAGCTGAGTCAATGTTGCTTCCCACCTGTAGGTGAGTCAGTGTTGCTTCCCACCTGTAGGTGAGTCACTGTTGCTTCCCACCTGTAGGTGAGTCACTGTTGCTTCCCACCTGTAGGTGAGTCACTGTTGCTTCCCACCTGTAGGTGAGTCACTGTTGCTTCCCACCTGTAGGTGAGTCACTGTTGCTTCCCACCTGTAGGTGAGTCACTGTTGCTTCCCACCTGTCGGTGAGTCACTGTTGCTTCCCACCTGTAGGTGAGTCACTGTTGCTTCCCACCTGTAGGTGAGTCACTGTTGCTTCCCACCTGTAGGTGAGTCACTGTTGCTTCCCACCTGTAGGTGAGTCACTGTTGCTTCCCACCTGTAGGTGAGTCAATGTTGCTTCCCACCTGTAGGTGAGTCACTGTTGCTTCCCACCTGCAGGTGAGTCAATGTTGCTTCCCACCTGTAGGTGAGTCAGTGTTGCTTCCCACCTGTAGGTGAGTCAATGTTGCTTCCCACCTGTAGGTGAGTCAGTGTTGCTTCCCACCTGTAGGTGAGTCAATGTTGCTTCCCACCTGTAGGTGAGTCAATGTTGCTTCCCACCTGTAGGTGAGTCAATGTTGCTTCCCACCTGTAGGTGAGTCAATGTTGCTTCCCACCTGTAGGTGAGTCAATGTTGCTTCCTACCTGTAGGTGAGTCAATGTTGCTTCCCACCTGTAGGTGAGTCAATGTTGCTTCCCACCTGTAGGTGAGTCAATGTTGCTTCCCACCTGCAGGTGAGTCAATGTTGCTTCACACCTGTAGGTGAGTCAGTGTTCCTTCCCACCTGTAGGTGAGTCAATGTTGCTTCCCACCTGTAGGTGAGTCAATGTTGCTTCCCACCTGCAGGTGAGTCAATGTTCTTTCCCACCTGTAGTTGAGTCAATGTTGCTTCCCACCAGTAGGTGAGTCAGTGTTGCTTCCCACCTGTACGTGAGTCAATGTTGCTTCCCACCTGTAGGTGAGTCAATGTTGCTTCCCACCTGTAGGTGAGTCAATGTTGCTTCCCACCTGTAGGTGAGTCAGTGTCGCTTCCCACCTGTAGGTGAGTCAGTGTTGCTTCCCACCTGTAGGTGAGTCAGTGTTGCTTCCCACCTGTAGGTGAGTCAGTGTTGCTTCCCACCTGTAGGTGAGTCAATGCTGCTTCCCACATGTAGGTGAGTCAATGTTGCTTCCCACGTGTAGGTGAGTCAACGTTGCTTCCCACCTGTAGGTGAATCAATGTTCCTTGCACCTGTAGGTGAGTCAATGTTGCTTCCAACCAGTAGGTGAGTCAATGTTGCTTCCCACCTGTAGGTGAGTCAATGTTGCTTCCCACCTGTAGGTGAGTCAATGTTGCTTCCCACCTGTAGGTGAGTCAATGTTGCTTCCCACCTGTAGGTGAATCAATGTTGCTTCCATCGTGTAGGTGAGTCAATGTTGCTTCCCACCTGTAGGTGAGTCAATGCTGCTTCCCACCTGTAGGTGAGTCAATGTTGCTTTCCACCTGTTGGTGAGTCAAAGTTGCTTCCCACCTGTAGGTGAGTCAGTGTTGCTTCCCACGTGTAGGTGAGTCAATGTTGCTTCCCACCTGTAGGTGAGTCAATGTTGCTTCCCACCTGTAGGTGAGTCAATGCTGCTTCTTACCTGTAGGTGAGTCAGTGTTGCTTTCCACCTGTTGGTGAGTCAAAGTTGCTTCCCACCTGTAGGTGAGTCAATGTTGCTTCCCACGTGTAGGTGAGTCAATGTTACTTGCCACCTGTAGGTGAGTCAGTGTTGCTTCCCACCTGTAGGTGAGTCAATAGTGCTCTCATCGTGTAGGTGAGTCAGTGTTGCTTCCCACCTGTAGGTGAGTCAGTGTTGCTTCCCACCTGTAGGTGAGTCAATGTTGCTTCCCGCTTGTAGGTGAGTCAATGTTGCTTCCCACCTGTAGGTGACTCAATGTTGCTTCCTACCTGTAGGTGAGTCAATGTTGCTTCCCACCTGTAGGTGAGTCAAAGTTGCTTCCCACCTGTAGGTGAGTCAATATTGCTTCCCAACTGTACGTGAGTCAAAGTTGCTTCCCACCTGTAGGTGAGTCAACGTTGCTTCCGACCTGTAGGTGAGTCAATGTTGCTTCCCACCTGTAGATGAGTCAAAGTTGCTTCATACCTGTAGGTGAGTCAACGTTGCTTCCCACCTGTAGGTGAGTCAATGTTGCTTCCCACCTGTAGATGAGTCAATGTTGCCTCCCACCTGTAGGTGAGTCAATGTTGCTTCCCGCCTGTAGGTGAGTGAATGTTGCTTCCCACGTGTAGGTGAGTCAATGTTGCTTCCCACCTGTAGGTGAGTCAATGTTGCTTCCCACCTGCAGGTGAGTCAATGTTCTTTCCCACCTGTAGTTGAGTCAATGTTGCTTCCCACCAGTAGGTGAGACAGTGTTGCTTCCCACCTGTACGTGAGTCAATGTTGCTTCCCACCTGTAGGTGAGTCAATGTTGCTTCCATCCTGTAGGTGAGTCAATGTTGCTTCCCACCTGTAGGTGAGTCAGTGTCGCTTCCCACCTGTAGGTGAGTCAGTGTTGCTTCCCACCTGTAGGTGAGTCAGTGTTGCTTCCCACCTGTAGGTGAGTCAGTGTTGCTTCCCACCTGTAGGTGAGTCAATGCTGCTTCCCACATGTAGGTGAGTCAATGTTGCTTCCCACGTGTAGGTGAGTCAATGTTGCTTCCCACCTGTAGGTGAATCAGTGTTGCTTCCCACCTGTAGGTGAGTCAATGTTGCTTCCCACGAGTAGGTGAGTCAATGTTGCTTCCCACCTGTAGGTGAGTCATTGTTGCTTCCCACCTGTAGGTGAGTCAATGTTGCTTCCCACCTGTAGGTGAGTCAATGTTGCTTCCCACCTGTAGGTGAATCAATGTTGCTTCCATCGTGTAGGTGAGTCAGTGTTGCTTCCCACCTGTAGGTGAGTCAGTGTTGCTTCCCACCTGTAGGTGAGTCAATGTTGCTTCCCACTTGTAGGTGAGTCAATGCTGCTTCCCACCTGTAGGTGAGTCAATGTTGCTTCCCACCTGTAGGTGAGTCAATGTTGCTTCCCACCTGTAGGTGAGTCAATGCTGCTTCCCACCTGTAGGTGAGTCAGTGTTGCTTCCCACTTGTAGGTGAGTCAATTTTGCTTCCCACCTGTAGGTGAGTCAGTGTTGCTTCCCACCTGTAGGTGAGTCAATGCTGCTTCCCACATGTAGGTGAGTCAATGTTGCTTCCCACCTGTAGGTGCGTCAATGTTGCTTCCCACCTGTAGGTGAGTCAATGTTGCTTCCCACCTGTAGGTGAGTCAATGTTGCTTCCCACCTGTAGGTGAATCAATGTTGCTTCCATCGTGTAGGTGAGTCAATGTTGCTTCCCACCTGTAGGTGAGTCAATGCATCTTCTCACCTGTAGGTGAGTCAATGTTGCTTTCCACCTGTTGGTGAGTCAAAGTTGCTTCCCACCTATAGGTGAGTTAGTGTTGCTTCCCACGTGTAGGTGAGTCAATGTTGCTTCCCACCTGTAGGTGAGTCAATGTTGCTTCCCACCTGTAGGTGAGTCAATGCTGCTTCCCACCTGCAGGTGAGTCAGTGTTGTTTTCCACCTGTTGGTGAGTCAAAGTTGCTTCCGACCTGTAGGTGAGTCAATGTTGCTTCCCACGTGTAGGTGAGTCAATGTTGCTTCCCACCTGTAGGTGAGTCAGTGTTGCTTCCCACCTGTAGGTGAGTCAATGTTGCTCTCATCGTGTAGGTGAGTCAGTGTTGCTTCCCACCTGTAGGTGAGTCAGTGTTGCTTCCCACCTGTAGGTGAGTCAATGTTGCTTCCCGCCAGTAGGTGAGTCAATGTTGCTTCCCACCTGTAGGTGAGTCAATGTTGCTTCCTACCATTAGGTGAGTCAATGTTGCTTCCCACCTGTAGGTGAGTCAAAGTTGCTTCCCACCTGTAGGTGAGTCAATGTTGCTTCCCAAATGTAGGTGAGTCAAAGTTGCTTCCCACCTGTTGGTGAGTCAATGTTGCTTCCCACCTGTAGGTGAGTCATTGTTGCTTCCCACCTGTAGATGAGTCAATGTTGCCTCCCACCTGTAGGTGAGTCAATGTTGCTTCCCACCTGTAGGTAAGTCAATGTTGCTTCCCACCTGTATGTGAGTCAATGTTGCTTCCCACCTGTAGGTGAGTCAGTGTTGCTTCCCACCTGTAGGTGAGTCAATGTTGCTTCCCACTTGTAGGTGAGTCAATGCTGCTTCCCACCTGTAGGTGAGTCAATGTTGCTTCCCACCTGTAGGTGAGTCAATGTTGCTTCCCACCTGTAGGTGAGTCAATGCTGCTTCCCACCTGTAGGTGAGTCAGTGTTGCTTCCCACCTGAAGGTGAGTCAATTTTGCTTCCCACCTGAAGGTGAGTCAGTGTTGCCTCCCACCTGTAGGTGAGTCATTGTTGCTTCCCACCTGTAGGTGAGTCAATGTTGCTTCCCACCTGTAGGTGAGTCAATGTTGCTTCCCACCTTTAGACGAGTCTGTGTTGCTTCCCACGTGCAGACGAGTCTTTGTTGATTCCCACGTGTAGACGAGTCTGTGTTTATTCCCACGTGTAGACGAGTCTGTGTTGATTCCCACGTGTAGACGAGTCTGTGTTGATTCCCACGTGCAGACGAGTCTTTGTTGATTCCCACGTGTAGACGAGTCTGTGTTTATTCCCACGTGTAGACGAGTCTGTGTTGATTCCCACGTGTAGACGAGTCTGTGTTGATTCCCACGTGTAGACGAGTCTGTGTTGATTCCCACGTGTAGACGAGTCTGTGTTGCTTCCCACGTGTAGACGAGTCTGTGTTGCTTTCCACGTGTAGACGAGTCTCTGTTGCTTCCCACGTGTAGACGAGTCTGCGTT
>NW_027196601.1:0-84644 GCF_038502225.1 Cherax quadricarinatus | reverse complement strand
AGTAGCTTTCAGAGATATTTTTTTTTTTTGACCAATGTTGCTCCTTTTTTTTCTAGTTTTCCCTAACTCCCTATTTTTTTAATATTTATTTTGTATATTTTTATAGTTTAATTTTTTCATACATAGTAACATATATATATATATATATATATATATATATATATATATATATATATATATATATATATATATATATATATATATATATATATATATATATATATATATATATATATATATATATATATATATATATGTATATATATATATATAATGTATATATATTTTAAATTTGATATATGTTGTGTTTATATTACATGTCTCTTGTGTACTCACCCAGTTGTGTTTGTTGGGGTTGAGTTTCAGCTCCTGGCCTTACCTCTTAGACCAAAGTTACATATAATATTGAATCCTGGCCTCATGGGTCTTATCATACTTACACTTGAAACTTTGTATAGAAATTTTCATCCATGACATTTTTTTTTTATCTACCTCATTCCAAGGTGCTCACCGCCCTGAGATCTTTGTATTTTTCTTTATCACGACGAAGAGAATTATGAATGTCCAGCGCCGCTCAGATATTAACTGCAGGAGGAACAAGAAGTTGTATATTTAACACCCAAGACCTGTTTCTGAACATTCTTGTAGTTTATCTCGTTTACCTTTCATCTGTCCCCTATACCTCGCATTTCAGTCTCTTCCTATCTTCTCTCTCAAATCCACCTGATAAGTATCTTGTACGCCATGATCATGTCTCCCATGGATCTACTAAAGACAATTTTGTTCAGTCTCTCATCACAGTTCCCTCAGCGCCTGATTAAGTCAAAATTTTCTGGCTTTTCTCTCATAAAGTGTAACCAGAATATCATATAACATAGAGGATAATAAATCTTACTTCGTACAAACATAATGATTTACCTGTAATCATCTTTATTTAAATCACTTATAAATAATGTACATTCTGCAATGAAAATAGTGAATGTGTATACTTATGAAGCAGGATGTACTGTAGGTGCAGGAGACAAGTGCATCTATATGCGTGACAGGTGCAGGAGACAGAATGGGACAGGTGCTTCTAACGGGTGAAGGGATCTTAGACATGGACAGGCCAGAGTAGACACGTGCAGGGGACAACAGACAGGTGCAGGGAAAAGTAGGTATGTGCATTATTATTATTATTATTATTATTATTATTATTATTATTATAATCAAGGGGGAAGCGCTGAACCCGTAAGATTATACAGAGCCTGTGGGGGATGGAAGGTATTCAGGGTTAATTCAGGGAACTGGAGCACAGATCCAGTTCCCTAGATCAAGAGCCCCTCACCAGCGTCAAGGAACCTTCCTTGAGGGGAGGTAGGTATGTGCAGGGGATAGTATACAGGTGCAGGAGAGTAGAAAGGTGCAGGAGACAGTAGAGAGGTGCAGGGGACAGTAGAGAGGTGCAGGGGACAGGAGAGAGGTGCAGGGGACAGGAGAGAGGTGCAGGGGACAGTAGACAGGTGCATCAGACAGAACACAGTTGCAGGGGCAGTAGACAGATACAGGGGCAGTAGACAGGTACAGAGGCAATAGGTACAGGGGACAAGACAGGCAGGAACAGTATACAAGTGCAAGGGATATTAGACAGGTGCACTGAACAATAAACAGGTGCAGGGAACAGTAGACAGGTGCAGGAGACAGTAGACAGGTGCAGGGGACAGTAGACAGGTGCAGGGGACAGTATTATTATACTCATGGGGAGCGCTAAACCCGTAGGATTATACAGCGCATGTGGGGAAGGAACGGGAGGCATTCAGGGTAGGGGAGTGTTGTATACTAATAGTTAGGGTAGGGGACAGTAGACAAGTGCAGGGGACAGTAGACAAGTGCAGGGGACAGTAGACAGGTGCAGGGACAGTAGACAGGTGCAGGAGACAGTAGACAAATGCAGGGGATAGTAGACAGGTGCAGGGACAATAGACAGGTGTAGGGAACAGTAGACAGGTGCAGGGGACAGTAGATAGGTGCAGGGAACAGTAGACAGGTACAGGGACAGTAGACAGGTGCAGGGAGCAGTAGACAGGTGCAGAGAACATTAGACAGGTGCAGGGGACAGTAGACAGGTGCAGGGAACAGTAGACAGGTGCAGGGAACAGTAGACAGGTGCAGGGGACAGTAGACAGGTGCAGGGAACAGTAGACAGGTGCAAGGGAACAGTAGACAGGTACAGGGGACAGTAGACAGGTGCAGGGAACAATAGACAGGTGCAGGAGACAGTAGACAGGTGCAGGGGGCAGTAGACAGGTACAGGGGACAGACAGGCGCAGGGGACAGTAGACAGGTTCAGGGAACAGTAGACAGGTTCAGGGGACAGTAGACAGGTGCAGGAGACAGTAGACAGGTGCAGGTGACAGTAGACAGGTGCAGGGAACAGTAGACAGGTGCAGGGGACAGTAGATAGGTGCAGGGAACAGTAGACAGGTGCAGGGGACAGTAGACAGGTGCAGGGGACAGTAGACAAGTGCAGGAGACAGTAGACAGGTGCAGGAACAGTAGACAGGTGCAGGGGACAGTAGACAGGTGCAGGAAACAGTAGACAGGTGCAGGGATAGTAGACAGGTGCAGGGAACAGTAGACAGGTGCAGGGAACAGTAGACAGGTGCAGGGGACAGTAGACAGGTGCAGGGATCAGTAGACAGGTGCAGGGGACAGTAGACAGGTGCAGGGGACAGTAGACAGGTGCAGGGGGACAGTAGACAGGTGCAGGGGACAGTAGACAGGTGCAGGGGACAGTAGACAGGTGCAGGGGACAGTAGACAGGTGCAGGGGACAGTAGAGAGGTGCAGGGGACAGTAGACAGGTGCAGGGAACAGTAGACAGGTGCAGGGGACAGTAGACAGGTGCAGGGATCAGTAGACAGGTGCAGGGGACAGTAGACAGGTGCAGGGATCAGTAGACAGGTGCAGGGGACAGTAGACAGGTGCAGGGGACAGTAGACAGGTGCAGGGGACAGTAGACAGGTGCAGGGATCAGTAGACAGGTGCAGGGAACAGTAGACAGGTGCAGGGGACAGTAGACAGGTGCAGGGATCAGTAGACAGGTGCAGGGGACAGTAGACAGGTGCAGGGGACAGTAGACAGGTGCAGGGGACAGTAGACAGGTGCAGGGGACAGTAGACAGGTGCAGGGGACAGTAGACAGGTGCAGGGGACAGTAGACAGGTGCAGGGGACAGTAGACAGGTGCAGGGGACAGTAGACAGGTGCAGGGGACAGTAGACAGACGGTTGAACAATGAACTATTGAGTCCCTGGACCCCAGGGGCGGGGGGTCACTGGGACTACCCCAGCATATAAACACAAAATACACAAGTCTTCCCACATTGAAATTTTTCTCCACGTCATTAATCCCATTTGCATTTAACGACGGGAATGTCTGTTGTTTAGTCACTACGTTTCCATATATCATCAGTATGGATACTCTTAGCTTCGTTTAACGAAAAAAATATATATAAAATGGATATAATGAAATCTTGGGCGGGTCATAGTTCCGGTTTTTAAGAGAATATCTTATAAAGTTTTCTACATTACCTTCAGTAATGGAAGATTTCTTGAGTGATTTTCTTGACATTTTTAAAAACTATATACACTTATTAATCCAAATGTTTATTATATAGAGGTATTCTGCATTAAAATATTACCGGGTATTAAGCAGCATGATGTAACAAGTATTAACTGCCTTTATAAATTAGTATTGTTGATGTTTTAAATAAATGAGATATTTTAGAAGTATTGGATGACGTAGATTTTTGTAGTGTATAATTATGTGGGCGGGGGAGGATATGTAAGACATTACGCAGTGCTTAGCCGCACCTCTGTGGGGATCCCTCTCATCTGAGTAACATAACTACGCTCAGACATGAGCATATATATGTGAAGAAGCTCAGCTTCCAGCCCATCAGATGAGTAATTCTGATTCCGGCCCTGAAAATCAATATACAGTATTGCCTACGTGACTAAGAAGGACCTCTAAATGGCATTGGCTAACAGAACTACGAGTATTTTTTAGTAGTCTACAAAGATTGTCCTAGAGAAAGTGTCCAACACAAGCTTTTAAAAGCAAAAAATAGAGAGATTCACACGCACAGATAATCACCACTGATGAAATCGTCATTCCACAAATCAATTTGTATTCAGCGGGCACTAAGAAAAATCTTAAGATACGTGAGAGTTAGTTAGTGATGGTGAGAGGCGGCGCCGGGGCCGTGAAGGTTAGTTAGTAGTAAACATGGCGTCACGATCGACAGGCGGAGGTACCGTCCTAGCCTCGGGAATTAGAACCGTGAGTCTTTACACGTATCCTTTCTTTCTTATAGGCACGCTCCTCTCGTAGTGGTGGCCTTCATGGCCATGCTGGTCACCAGGGCCACGGCCACAGCGCTGAAGACGCGCAGATAACCAGGTTATCGGCGGGAGCGAGGGAGGAGTGAAGGGTCTTTGTCAAGAGAAAAGTGTTTGCTAGTGTGGCTGATGATGATGCTACTCACTTTCACTCTTCACTTTTCTAAAATATTCCTTTTATCTTTCTTTCAAAGGAGAAACTTTTGGCCGTTTTCCACCTTTTAATTTTTTTTACCCTAAAGTTGTGTTGTTCCACGTAAATAATTGCCAGCAGAGAGATGTCCTTTAAAAAAAAAATGCTGAAGATATTGTAACCTAGATTTTGAAGGATATATGTTGGTGTATAAAGATCACTAGTATTGATCAACCGGTTGCAGAGTATAGGTCACGTATGTACTTTTTAACAGCGAGTGTTCCCACTAAACAAACCCACCTAAAACTTGACACTGCATATTTTAAGTTGTGTCACAAGTGTTGTGATAGTTGACTCAGGATTAAGTGTTGTCTAGTTGACTCAGCAGCGATGTTTATGTCTCTCATCTGACACAACACTGCTGAGACTTACTGATTCACATTGAGTTTCCCGTACGTGGTTTGAAAGCACAAACTCACTGATAAACTTTTAATCCCTGAAACTGAGAACTAAAGTACTCTCAGCATTGAAAGGAATCACAAACATATATCCTGCGAGTCAACCTGTTAAAGTAACCTGTATGTTAATAATACATGACCTAGAGCATTGTTTAGGCCTGTTGAACCATGGGGGTCAGGTCACACGTATATTTAGTTGACCAGGGCCGAGGCCCAGGTGAATTGAATATATGAAAAGGAACACAGCACTAGGCCTACATGATTTATGCACGGCAAAGTATACCTGCATGTAGGGAAAACTGTGATTTTTTTTTTTAATTTTCGTAATATATGACCATAAAGGGAATGCATAGGAGGTATACTTTACCCGGGTGGGGCAGGTTAAACTCTTACATCACGTTCCAAATCGGATATTTATTTAAAAACAAGAGAAACATTATCCATATAAAGTATAAATAGAAGTGACCATAGTATGCACAGCCTGTGTATGTAAAATGTTTACGACAGTCTACACTATTTACCAATTTTAAAATCCCCACGAGGAATGTTTTAATGAGTGCTTGCAATTTGCTCCCCTTAGCTGTAATGCTTGTATTGACATAATATACCAGTGCTTTTTTTTTACATCTTTCAAGATCCAAATTTGTCTAATTTGAAATTTTGTTTGATATCGGTACCTTGTTTATATATCTTTAAGCCCATATTTACAAAACATATTCATAAACGCTGAGCGTTGTTAAAATGATTGTCAAATTTACTATTTCATCATCATATTATCTTCGTAACAATAGATGGTAGGATTATACTAACAAGTTCTAGATTGTGGACAAAAACAGTAACTACAAACTGTCTGAATCTGGTTTCCACTTATGGATTTTGTGTCTTGTCATTTTCATGGTTATCCTTATTGAGGAATTCTTACTAAATACAAGTGTGTATGTTGATTATACAAGATGGAAGCCATTGTTGACAAAAGATGCCAACCAGATGTTAGCGACAATATAAGGCGATAGTCAAGTAGTAATTGAAGCTAATAATTTAGATATCCCCCCCCCCAAAAAAAAACACTAGTACACAAATAACCCGCACATAAAAGAGAGAAGCTTACGACGACGTTTCGGTCCGATTTGGACCATTGACAAAGTGACTTTGTCAACGGTCCAAGTCGGACCGAAACGTCGTCGTAAGCTTCTCTCTTTTATGTGCGGGTTATTTGTGTACTAGTGTTTTTTTTTGGGGGGGGGGGATATCTAAATTATTAGTGACAAAGTCACTTTGTCAATGGTCCAAATCGGACCGAAACGTCGTCGTAAGCTTCTCTCTTTTATGTGCGGGTTATTTGTGTATCGTTCCAGTCACGGTATTGTGCCTTTTTTGTTATTTAAAAAACACTAGTGATGTAAATGATTTAGAAAACCGACGAGTTGAAGAATGAGACACGTGTAACATTTGGGAATCTTTATTGTGAAAATGTTTTGCCGGCCAGTGGCTTCTTCAGTCCAATGAAGAGAATAGTGAATATGAGTGTGAGGTAATCAGTCAACCTGTAGTCGATGTGTTCGGCCTATCAAGGGAGAGAGATGAGGGAGGATACGGTGGGGAGGGGGAGGGATGTGGAACGAGCCGACGGTGGGGAAGGGGGGCGATTAGGAGGGAGTTGACGGTGGGGAGAGGGGAGTTGGCAGGGAAGGGGAGGAAGTGGTGGGAAGGATAGGTAACTAAGTTTGTTCAGGTACAGATACACATAAAGTTATATAAATTATCATACATAGCAGCATATGTGTAGATTACCCAGGATAACCCAAAAAGGTCAATGACTTATTTCCATTGGGGTCTTTTATGGAGATGGAGGTGGTGAGGGAGAGGAGGGGAGGTGGTGGTGGGGAAAGGAGAGGGGGAGGTAGGTGGTGGTGGGGAAAGGAGAGGGGGGAGGTAGGTGGTGGTGGGGAGGAGAGGAGGGAGGGAGGGTGGTGGTAGTTGTGGGCGGGGAGGAGAGAGAGGAGATGGTGGAGAGGAGAGAGGGAGGAAGGTCTGCCTACCTGGAGTCTACCTGGAGGGAATTCCGGGGATCGACGCCCCCGCGGCCCGGTCCACGATCAGGTCTCCCGGTGGATCAGAGCCTGATCAACCAGGCTGTTACTGCTGGCCGCACGCAGTCCAACGTGGTGGTGGTTGGGAGTAGAGGGAGGGAGGTTGTAGTGGAGAGGAGGGAGGGAGGTGGTGGGGAAGGGGGAGGAGGGAGGGAGGTGGTGGTGGGAGGAGGGGAGGGAGGCAGGGAGGTGGTGGTAGTGGGAGGGAAGAGGAGGAGGGTGGGTGGTGTGTTGAGGAGCAGAGGAGGGAAGGTGGTGGTGGGGAGCAGAGGAGGGAGGGTGGTGGTGGTGGGGCAGAGGAGGGAGGATGGTGGTGGTGGGGAGCAGAGGGAGGGAGGGTGGTGGTGGGGAGCAGAGGGAGGGAGGGAGGGAGGGTGGTGGTGGGGAGCAGAGGGAGGGAGGGTGGTGGTGGGGAGCAGAGGAGGGAGGGAGGGTGGTGGTGGGGAGCAGAGGAGGGAGGGAGGGTGGGGGAGCAGAGGAGGGAGGGTGGTGGTGGGGGAGCAGAGGAGGGAGGGTGGTGGTGGTGGGGGAGCAGAAGTGGGAGGGTGGTGGTGGTGGGGAGCAGAGGAGGATGGTGGTGGGGAGCAGAGGGAGGGAGGGTGGTGGTGGGGAGCAGAGGGAGGGAGGGTGGTGGTGGGGAGCAGAGGGAGGGAGGGTGGTGGTGGTGGGGAGCAGAGGAGGGAGGGAGGGAGGGAAGGTGGTGGTGGTGGGGAGCAGAGGAGGGAGGGAGGGAGGGTGGTGGTGGTGGGGAGCAGAGGAGGGAGGGAGGGAGGGTGGTGGTGGGGAGCAGAGGAGGGAGGGAGGGAGGGTGGTGGTGGTGGGGAGCAGAGGGAGGGAGGGTGGTGGTGGTGGGGAGCAGAGGGAGGGAGGGAGGGTGGTGGTGGTGGGGAGCAGAGGAGGGAGGGAGGGTGGTGGTGGTGGGGAGCAGAGGAGGGAGGGAGGGTGGTGGTGGTGGGGAGAAGAGGAGGGAGGGAAGGAGGGAGGGTGGTGGTGGTGGGGAGCAGAGGAGGGATGGAAGGAGGGAGGGTGGTGGTGGTGGGGAGCAGAGAAGGGAGGGAGGGTTGTGGTGGGGAGCAGAGGAGGGAGGGAGGGTGGTGGTGGTGGGGAGCAGAGGAGGGAGGGAGGGAGGATGGTGGTGGTGGGGAGCAGAGGAGGGAGGGAGGGAGGGTGGTGGTGGTGGGGAGCAGAGGAGGGAGGGAGGGAGGGTGGTGGTGGTGGGGAGCAGAGGAGGGAGGGAGGGAGGGTGGTGGTGGTGGGGAGCAGAGGAGGGAGGGAGGGAGGGTGGTGGTGGTGGGGAGCAGAGGAGGGAGGGAGGGAGGGTGGTGGTGGTGGGGAGCAGAGGAGGGAGGGAGGGAGGGTGGTGGTGGTGGGGAGCAGAGGAGGGAGGGAGGGAGGGTGGTGGTGGTGGGGAGCAGAGGAGGGAGGGTGGTGGTGGTGGGGAGCAGAGGAGGGAGGGTGGTGGTGGTGGGGAGCAGAGGAGGGAGGGAGGGAGGGTGGTGGTGGTGGGGAGCAGAGGAGGGAGGGAGGGAGGGTGGTGGTGGTGGGGAGCAGAGGAGGGAGGGAGGGAGGGTGGTGGTGGTGGGGAGCAGAGGAGGGAGGGAGGGAGGGTGGTGGGGGTGGGGAGCAGAGGAGGGAGGGAGGGAGGGTGGTGGTGGTGGGGAGCAGAGGAGGGAGGGAGGGTGGTGGTGGTGGGGAGCAGAGGAGGGAGGGAGGGTGGTGGTGGTGGTGGTGGGGAGCAGAGGAGGGAGGGAGGGAGGGAGGGTGGTGGTGGTGGTGGGGAGCAGAGGAGGGAGGGAGGGAGGGTGGTGGTGGTGGTGGGGAGCAGAGGAGGGAGGGTGGTGGTGGTGGTGGGGGAGCAGAGGAAGGAGGGTGGTGGGGAGCAGAGGGAGGGTGGTGGGGGAGCAGAGGAGGGAGGGTGGTGGTGGTGGTGGGGGAGCAGAGGACGGAGGGTGGTGGGGAGCAGAGGAGGGAGGGTGGTGGGGGAGCAGAGGAGGGAGGGTGGTGGGGGAGCAGAGGGAGGGAGGTAGCGGTCTACCCGGAGGTTATTCCAGGGATCAACGCCCCCGCGGCCCGGTCCACGGCCAGGCCTCCTGGTGGACCAGGACCGGATCAACCAGGCTGTTACTGCTGGCTGCACGCAGTCCAACGTGGTGGTGGTGGAGAGGAGAGGGAGGGAGGGAGGTGGTGGGATTGGGAGGAGAGGAGGGAGGGAGGGAGGTGGTGGTGGGAGGGAAGAAGAGGAGGGTGGGTGGGAGTTAGGTGGTGGTGAGGAGCAGAGGAGGGAAGGTGGTGGTGGGGAGCAAGGGAGGGTGGGAGGTGGTGGAGGGGAGCAGAGGGAGGGAGGGTGGTGGTGGTGGGGAGCAGAGGGAGGGAGGGTGGTGGTGGTGGGGAGCAGAGGAGAGAGGGTGGTGGTGGTGGTGGGGAGCAGAGGAGGGAGGGTGGTGGTTGTGGTGGGGAGCAGAGGAAGGAGGGAGGTAGAGGTCTACCTGGAGGTTATTCCGGGCTGCCAGACAGGTCCGGTACTCGGTGGTTCGAAAATAGGGGCGAGTTCGATAATAGGGACAAAGTTTGTTCGAAAAAAAGGGTTCTATTTTCGAAGAGTTTGATAAGTTTGAAATTTGAGGTTCCACTAACTCTCCTGCGTTCCAGTGAGTACAAGTCAAGTGCTTCCAAGAGGGAGGTGGGGAGCAGAGGGGGGAAGGGAGATGGTTGTGGAGAGGAGAGGGAGGGAGGGAGGTGTTGATGGGGAGGGAGGGAAGTGGTGGTGGGGAGGGGATGAGAGGGTGGTGGTGGAAGAGGAGAAGAGGAGGGAGGTGGTGGTGGGGAGAGGAGGTAGGGAGGTGGTGGTGGGGAGAGGAGGTAGGGAGGTTGTTGTGGGGAGGAGAGGAGGGAGGGAGCTGATGGGGAGGAGAGGAAGGAGGGAGGGAAGCCAGTTTTGGTGGGCAGGAGAGGAGGGAGGGAGATGTTGGTAGGGAGGGGAGGGGAGGGAGGGAGGGAGGTGGGGAGGAGAGGAGGGAGGGCAGTGTTGGTGGGGAGGGGAGGAGGGAGGGCAGTGTTGGTGGGGAGGGGAGGAGGGAGGGCAGTGTTGGTGGGGAGGGGAGGAGGGAGGGCAGTGTTGGTGGGGAGAGGAGGGGAAAAGTGAGGGAGGGAGGTGTTACTGGGGAGGGGAGGAGAGAAGGGAGGGAGGTAAGTGTTTGTGGGGAGGAGGGAGGGAGGGAGGTGTTGGGGAGGAGAGGAGGGAGGGAGGTGTTGGTGGGAGGGGAGGAGGCAGGTGTTCTTGGGGAGGGGAGAAAGGGTAGGAGGCAGGTGTTCTTGGGGAGGGGAGAAAGGGTAGGGGAGGATAAGAGGGAGGGAGGGAGGTAGGTGGTGGTGGGGAGGGGAGGGAGGTGGTACTGGGGAGGTTATGGTGGTGAGCAGATGAGGGAGGGAGGTGGTGGTGGAGAGGATGGTGGGAGGTGGTGGTGGGGAGGAGGGAGGGAGCTTGGTGGGGGAGGAGAGGAGAGGAGGGAGGGAGGTGTTGGTGGGGAGGAGAGGAGGGAGGGAGCTTGACGGGGAGGAGAGGAGGGAGAGAGGGAGGTGTTGGTGGGTAGGGGAGGGGAGGAAAGGAGGGAGGGAGGGACGTGTTGGTGGGAGGGGTGAGGAGGGAGATGTTGGTGGGTGGGGAGAAGGGGAGGGAGGTGGTGGTGGGGAGGAGAGGGAGGGAGGTAGGTGGTGGTAGGGGGCTGGAGGGAGGTAGGTGGTGGTGGGGGGAGGGAGGGAGGTAGGTGGTGGTGGGGGGAGGGGAGGTAGGTGGTGGTGGGGGGAGGGGAGGGAGGGAGGTAGGTGGTGGTGGGGGGAGGGGAGGGAGGGAGGTAGGTGGTGGTGGGGGAGGATAGGGAGGGAGGTAGGTGGTGGTGGGGGGAGGCGAGGAGGGAGGTGGTTGGGATGGAAGGAGAGAAGGGACGTGGAGGTGGGGAGAGGAGAAGAGGGAGGGAGTGAGGTGGTAGTGGGGAGGGGAGAATAGGGAAGGAGGGAGGTTATGGTGGGGATGGGAGGAGAGGGAGGCGGTGGGGAGGAGGGGGAGACAGGTGGTGGTGGGAGGAGAGGAGGGAGGAAGGTTGTTTCAGGGAGGGGAGGAGAGGAGGGTGGGAGCCTGGGGTGGTGTAGAGGAGAGGAGGGAGGGAAGGGGAAGTGGTGGGGAGGAGAGGAGGGAGGGAAGGGGAGATGGTGGGGAGGAGAGGAGGGAGGGAAGGGGAGATGGTGGGGAGGAGGGAGGGACGAAGGTGGTAGTTGGGAGGAGAGGAGGGAGGGGGTGTTGGTGGGGAGGAGAGGAGGGAGGGGGTGGTGGTGGGGAGGAGAGGAGGGAGAGGGTGGGGAGGAGAGGAGGGAGGGAGGGAGGTGGTGGTGGGGAGGAAAGGGAAATGGTGGAGAGGAGGGAGGTGGTGGTGGAGAGGAGAGGAGGGAGGTGGTGGTGGGGAGGAGAGGAGGGAGGTGGTGGTGGGGAGGAGAGGAGGGAGGTGGTGGTGGGGAGGATAGAAGGAAGGGTGCGAGGGAGGTGGTTGGAGGATAGGAGGGAGGAAGGGGTGGCAGGGAAGGGATGATAGGAGGGAGGAAGGGATGGCAGGGAAGGGATGATAGGAGGGAGTTGGGTGGTGGTGGGGAGGGAAGGAGAGAGAGAGAGAGGGAGTTGGTGGCAGGGAGGGAAGAAGAGGAAGGGAGGTGGTGGCACTGAGAGGAGGGAAGGAGGGGAGGGAGGTGGTGGCACTGAGAGGAGGGAAGGAGGGGAGGGAGGTGGTGGCACTGAGAGGAGGGAAGGAGGGGAGGGAGGTGGTGGCACTGAGAGGAGGGAAGGAGGGGAGGGAGGTGGTGGCACTGAGAGGAGGGAAGGAGGGGAGGGAGGTGGTGGCGGCACTGAGAGGAGGGAGGGAGTTGGTAGTGGGGAGGGGAGGATAGGAGGTAGGTGGTGGTGGGGGGAGGGAAGTGGTGGTGGGGAGGGAGGGAGGTGGTTGTGGGAAGGGGTGAAGAGGAGGGGGTGGGGAGGAAAGGAGGGAGGGAGGTGGTGGTGGGAAGGGGAGAAGGGAGGTGATGATGGGAAGGGGAAGAGAGAGGTGGTGATGGGAAGGGGAGGAGGGAGATTGTTGGAAGGGAGGTGGGGGGTGGTAGGGAAGGGGCAGAAGGGAGGTGGTGGGAAGAGAAGGGAGGGGGTGGGAATGGGGAGGCAACAGTGGGAATTGGTGGGGATGGATGGGGGATGGGAAGGAGGTTATGGTGGGGAGGGATGGGGGGAGGGAAGGTGATGGTTGGGAGAGGAGTAATGTGATGGTAGGGATAAAGAGAGGGAGAGAACTCACGTGGGTGAGATGATGATGATGATGATGGGGATAGTGTGATGGAATGGGAAATGAGAGGAAGATAGGGGTACCTATAGACAGTTTCGAGTGGCATGGCCCATGTGGCCCTATCACAGGCCAGGCTTCCTAACATTGAAGTACTCCTTGACCTGCTGGAGCACTGCCTTTTAACCATGCTTGTTTGTATAATTTCTGGATTAATTCCTGGGTGGTGTAGTTTATCAAATGTTTTTTTGCAGTCCAAGAAAATGCAATCTACCCAATCCTATCAGTCTTGTTTTATCTCAGTGACTCTTGTCATAGAATTTCAGGAAATTTGTAAGACAGGATTTTCGATTCCAAAATCTGTGCTGGATTTTTGTAAAAAAAACTTAAGTCTCCAAGTGTCCCACTATTCTTTTCCATAATATCTTCTCGAGAACCTTTGATAGTTTGCATATTCAAGAAAGTGGCTCGTCATTCAGGGACCTTTTGTGTGTGTCTTTTTTTATTTTTATAAACAGGGATCTCACTATTGTGCTTGGAGAGATTGGATGATACTTTTGTTATTTAGTTACATAGCTGTTTTGCACCTTTGAGCATCCATAGAAATATGTTGTATGGTCCTATTGCTGTTGTTATGTCCAGCTCATGTAGTAGTCTCACTTGTGTTGATACACTCCACTACCTGGTGATCTGTTCTGACTGCTGTTCCTCTGGAAGTTCTACACTTTCTTCTTTGGAGTCAAAATTCTATGAATTCTTTGCTAAGCTCTTCACACAAGCCCTCTTGCTTTTTCCCATGCCTTCTCTCTATTCTTGGTAATACTATGGGGTGACCTCTTTTTTCCTGCTGCTTCTCTTCATGCATGATATGAATCTCTACCCCTTGGCACTTTGATTCTGATTCTTTTTATCGTCATCATTTCCTGGTTTTTACCTTCCAGTTCCATTCTGGAAAAATTTCCCTGCTATCATAGTCCCTTTTTCTGTAGTTCCATAATCTGTTACTTGATTCTTCCCTTTCTCCATTTCTCCTTCCACTAGGTACTCAAAGCTTAGTTCAAATGATCACTGGCTCCTTTTGGTTCCCAATAATTATCACTGTCATATTTTTTTATTAACACATCAGCCATTTCCTACCAAGGCTGGGTGGCCTGAAAAAGAAAAACTTTTATCATATTCACTCCATCACTGTCTTACCAGAGGTGCACTTACATTACAACACCCCTCCTTCAGAGTGCAGGCACTGTACTCCCTCTCCAGGACTCAAGTCTGGCCTGAATTCCTTCATTAATGTTACCTTGCTCACACTCCAACAGAACGTTAAGTCCCAGAAACCACTTGTCTCCATTCGCTCAAATCTAACACACTCACGCATGCTTGCTGGAAGTCCATGCCCCTTGCTTGGTGCACTGGGGATTTTGTGAAGACAAAGAACATTATCCATGGAAGCAAAAAGGGGAATGTATGAAAGTATAGGTATACCAATGCTCTTATATGGGTGTGAAGCATGGGTGGTGAATGTTGCAACAAGGAGAAGGCTGGAGGCAGTGGAGATGTTGTGTCTGAGGGCAATGTGTGGTGTGAATATAATGCAGAGAATCTGTAGTTTGGAAATTAGGAGGAGGTGCGAGGTTACTAGAAGTATTATCCAGAGGGCTGAGGGCTGTTGAGGTGGTTCGGACATTTAGAGAGGGTGGAATGAAATAGAATGACCTGGAGAGTATAAATATGTAGTGGAAGGAAGGTGAGGTAGGGGTCGGCCTAGGAAAGATTGGAGGGAGGGGGTAGAGGAGGTTTTGTGTGCGAGGGGCTTGGACTTCCAGCAAGCATGCGTGAGCATGTTAAATAGGAGCGAATGGAGACAAGTGGTTTTTAGGACTAGACGTATGTTGGAGTGTGGGCAAGGTAACATTTATGAAGGGATTCAGGGGAACCAGCAAGCCAGACTTGAGTCCTGGAGGTATGAAGTACAGGGCCTGCACTCTGAAGGAGGGGTGTCGATAGGTTGATAGGCCATACAATAGAGTGGAAAAATAATGTAAGGGACCTGGTAGTAATGTTTGAGGATCTCACTTTCAAGGATCACAACAGTGCCACGATCGTACGTGCAAAGAAAATGATAGGATGGATAATGAGAACGTTCCAAACGAGAGATGCCAAGCCAGTGATGATCCTTTTCAAATCATTTGTTCTCTCTAGGCTGGAATACTGCTGTACATTAACATCTCCATTCAAAGCAGGTGAAATTGCAGATCTAGAGAGTGTACAGAGATCCCTTACTGCACGTATAAGTTCTGTCAAGCACCTTAACTACTGGGAACGCTTGGAAGCACTTGACTTGTACTCGTTGGAACCCAGGAGGGAGAGATACATCATAATCTACACTTGGAAAATCCTGGAAGGAATGGTCCCAAATCTGCACACACAAATCACTCCTACGAAAGTAAAAGACTGGGCAGGCGATGCAAAATGCCCCCAATTAAAAGTAGGGGTGCCATTGCTACACTAAGGGAAAATACCATAAGTGTCCGGGGCCCAAGACTGTTCAACAGCCTCCCATCAAGCATTAGGGTAATTGCCAATAAACCCCAGGCTGCCTTCAAGAGAGAGCTGGACAGATACCTAAAGTCAGTGCAGGATCAGCTGGGCTGTGGCTCGTACGTTGGACTGTGTGCGGCCAGCAGTAACAACCTAGTTGATCATGCCCTGATCCATCGGGAGGCCTGGTCATGGACTGGGCCATGGGGGCATTGATCCCGGAATAATCTCCAGGTAACCTCCAGGTAACGCCTCTAAAAAGACAGTGATGGAGTGAATGATGATGAAAGTGTTTCTTCTTTTCCAGGTCACCCGGCCTTGGTGGGGAACGACCGATGTGTTAATAAATAAAAAAAAGTTCTCTTTTAGGTAGTAGGTTGGTAGACAGCAACCACCCAGGGAAGTACTACCGTCCTGCCAGATGACTGTGAAACAGAAACCTGTAACTGTTTTGCATGATGGTAGGATTGCTGGTTTCTTTTTCTGTCTCATAAACACGCTAGATAACAGGGATATCTTGCTACTCCTACTTACACTTTGGTCACACTTCACAGACACGCACATGCATATATATATACATACATCTAGGTTTTTCTCCTTTTTCTAAATAGCTCTTGTTCTTCTTTATTTCTTCTATTGTCCATGGGGAAGTGGAAAAGAATCTTTCCTCCGTAAGCCATGCGTGTCGTATGAGGCGACTAAAATGCCGGGAGCAATGGGCTAGTAACCCCTTCTCCTGTAGACATTTACTAAAAAAGAGAAGAAGAAAAACTTTATAAAACTGGGATGCTTAAATGTGCGTGGATGTAGTGCGGATGACAAGAAACAGATGATTGCTGATGTTATGAATGAAAAGAAGTTGGATGTCCTGGCCCTAAGCGAAACAAAGCTGAAGGGGGTAGGGGAGTTTCAGTGGGGGGAAATAAATGGGATTAAATCTGGAGTATCTGAGAGAGTTAGAGCAAAGGAAGGGGTAGCAGTAATGTTAAATGATCAGTTATGGAAGGAGAAAAGAGAATATGAATGTGTAAATTCAAGAATTATGTGGATTAAAGTAAAGGTTGGATGCGAAAAGTGGGTCATAATAAGCGTGTATGCACCTGGAGAAGAGAGGAATGTAGAGGAGAGAGAGAGATTTTGGGAGATGTTAAGTGAATGTATAGGAGCCTTTGAACCAAGTGAGAGAGTAATTGTGGTAGGGGACCTGAATGCTAAAGTAGGAGAAACTTTTAGAGAGGGTGTGGTAGGTAAGTTTGGGGTGCCAGGTGTAAATGATAATGGGAGCCCTTTGATTGAACTTTGTATAGAAAGGGGTTTAGTTATAGGTAATACATATTTTAAGAAAAAGAGGATAAATAAGTATACAAGATATGATGTAGGGCGAAATGACAGTAGTTTGTTGGATTATGTATTGGTAGATAAAAGACTGTTGAGTAGACTTCAGGATGTACATGTTTATAGAGGGGCCACAGATATATCAGATCACTTTCTAGTTGTAGCTACACTGAGAGTAAAAGGTAGATGGGATACAAGGAGAATAGAAGCATCAGGGAAGAGAGAGGTGAAGGTTTATAAACTAAAAGAGGAGGCAGTTAGGGTAAGATATAAACAGCTATTGGAGGATAGATGGGCTAATGAGAGCATAGGCAATGGGGTCGAAGAGGTATGGGGTAGGTTTAAAAATGTAGTGTTAGAGTGTTCAGCAGAAGTTTGTGGTTACAGGAAAGTGGGTGCGGGAGGGAAGAGGAGCGATTGGTGGAATGATGATGTAAAGAGAGTAGTAAGGGAGAAAAAGTTAGCATATGAGAAGTTTTTACAAAGTAGAAGTGATGCAAGGAGGGAAGAGTATATGGAGAAAAAGAGAGAGGTTAAGAGAGTGGTGAAGCAATGTAAAAAGAGAGCAAATGAGAGAGTGGGTGAGATGTTATCAACAAATTTTGTTGAAAATAAGAAAAAGTTTTGGAGTGAGATTAACAAGTTAAGAAAGCCTAGAGAACAAATGGATTTGTCAGTTAAAAATAGGAGAGGAGAGTTATTAAATGGAGAGTTAGAGGTATTGGGAAGATGGAGGGAATATTTTGAGGAATTGTTAAATGTTGATGAAGATAGGGAAGCTGTGATTTCGTGTATAGGACAAGGAGGAATAACATCTTGTAGGAGTGAGGAAGAGCCAGTTGTGAGTGTGGGGGAAGTTCGTGAGGCAGTAGGTAAAATGAAAGGGGGTAAGGCAGCCGGGATTGATGGGATAAAGATAGAAATGTTAAAAGCAGGTGGGGATATAGTTTTGGAGTGGTTGGTGCAATTATTTAATAAATGTATGGAAGAGGGTAAGGTACCTAGGGATTGGCAGAGAGCATGCATAGTTCCTTTGTATAAAGGCAAAGGGGATAAAAGAGAGTGCAAAAATTATAGGGGGATAAGTCTGCTGAGTATACCTGGTAAAGTGTATGGTAGAGTTATTATTGAAAGAATTAAGAGTAAGACGGAGAATAGGATAGCAGATGAACAAGGAGGCTTTAGGAAAGGTAGGGGGTGTGTGGACCAGGTGTTTACAGTGAAACATATAAGTGAACAGTATTTAGATAAGGCTAAAGAGGTCTTTGTGGCATTTATGGATTTGGAAAAGGCGTATGACAGGGTGGATAGGGGGGCAATGTGGCAGATGTTGCAAGTGTATGGTGTAGGAGGTAGGTTACTGAAAGCAGTGAAGAGTTTTTACGAGGATAGTGAGGCTCAAGTTAGAGTATGTAGGAAAGAGGGAAATTATTTCCCAGTAAAAGTAGGCCTTAGACAAGGATGTGTGATGTCACCGTGGTTGTTTAATATATTTATAGATGGGGTTGTAAGAGAAGTAAATGCGAGGGTCTTGGCAAGAGGCGTGGAGTTAAAAGATAAAGAATCACACACAAAGTGGGAGTTGTCACAGCTGCTCTTTGCTGATGACACTGTGCTCTTGGGAGATTCTGAAGAGAAGTTGCAGAGATTGGTGGATGAATTTGGTAGGGTGTGCAAAAGAAGAAAATTAAAGGTGAATACAGGAAAGAGTAAGGTTATGAGGATAACAAAAAGATTAGGTGATGAAAGATTGAATATCAGATTGGAGGGAGAGAGTATGGAGGAGGTGAATGTATTCAGATATTTGGGAGTGGACGTGTCAGCGGATGGGTCTATGAAAGATGAGGTGAATCATAGAATTGATGAGGGGAAAAGAGTGAGTGGTGCACTTAGGAGTCTGTGGAGACAAAGAACTTTGTCCTTGGAGGCAAAGAGGGGAATGTATGAGAGTATAGTTTTACCAACGCTCTTATATGGGTGTGAAGCATGGGTGATGAATGTTGCAGCGAGGAGAAGGCTGGAGGCAGTGGAGATGTCATGTCTGAGGGCAATGTGTGGTGTGAATATAATGCAGAGAATTCGTAGTTTGGAAGTTAGGAGGAGGTGCGGGATTACCAAAACTGTTGTCCAGAGGGCTGAGGAAGGGTTGTTGAGGTGGTTCGGACATGTAGAGAGAATGGAGCGAAACAGAATGACTTCAAGAGTGTATCAGTCTGTAGTGGAAGGAAGGCGGGGTAGGGGTCGGCCTAGGAAAGGTTGGAGAGAGGGGGTAAAGGAGGTTTTGTGTGCGAGGGGCTTGGACTTCCAGCAGGCATGCGTGAGCGTGTTTGATAGGAGTGAATGGAGACAAATGGTTTTTAATACTTGACGTGCTGTTGGAGTGTGAGCAAAGTAACATTTATGAAGGGGTTCAGGGAAACCGGCAGGCCGGACTTGAGTCCTGGAGATGGGAAGTACAGTGCCTGCACTCTGAAGGAGGGGTGTTAATGTTGCAGTTTAAAAACTGTAGTGTAAAGCACCCTTCTGGCAAGACAGTGATGGAGTGAATGATGGTGAAAGTTTTTCTTTTTCGGGCCACCCTGCCTTGGTGGGAATCGGCCAAGATATAGAGAGATAGATATAGAGAGAGATATATAGAGAGAGAGAGAGATATAGAGAGATAGATATAGAGAGAGAGATAGATATAGAGAGAGAGATATAGAGAGAGATATAGATAGAGATATAGAGAGAGAGAGATATAGAGAGAGAGATATAGATATATAGAGAGAGAGAGATATATAGAGAGAGATATAGAGATAGAGAGATATAGAGAGAGAGAGAGATATAGAGAGAGAGAGAGATATAGAGAGATATATATATAGAGAGAGATATATATATAGAGAGAGATATAGAGAGAGAGATATATAGAGAGAGAGATAGAGAGAGAGAGATATATAGAGAGAGATATATATATAGAGAGATATATATTTAGAGAGAGATATATATAGAGAGAGAGATATAGATAGAGAGAGAGATATAGAGAGAGATATAGATAGAGAGATATATATATAGAGAGAGATATATATATATAGAGAGAGAGATATATATAGAGAGAGAGAGATATAGAGAGAGATATATATATAGAGAGAGATATATATAGAGAGAGATATATATAGAGAGAGAGATATAGAGAGAGAGAGATATAGAGAGAGATATAGAGAGAGATATATAGAGAGAGAGAGATATAGAGAGAGATATAGAGAGAGATATAGAGAGATATAGAGAGAGAGATATATATAGAGAGAGAGATATATATAGAGAGATATATAGAGAGAGAGAGAGAGATATATAGAGAGAGATATATATATAGAGAGAGAGAGATATATATATAGAGAGATATATATAGAGAGATATATATAGAGAGAAGATATATATAGAGAGATATATATAGAGAGATATATATAGAGAGAGATATATAGAGAGAGATATATAGAGAGAGATATATGGAGAGAGATATATGGAGAGAGATATATAGAGAGAGATATATAGAGAGAGATATATAGAGAGAGATATAGAGAGAGATATATAGAGAGAGATATAGAGAGAGAGATATATAGAGAGAGAGATATAGAGAGAGAGATATAGAGAGAGATATATAGAGAGAGATATATAGAGAGAGATATATAGAGAGAGAGATATAGAGAGAGAGATATAGAGAGAGAGATATAGAGAGATATAGAGAGATATAGAGAGAGAGATATAGAGAGAGAGATATAGAGAGATATAGAGATATAGAGATATAGAGAGATATAGATATAGATATAGATATAGATATAGATATAGATATAGATATAGATATAGATATAGATATAGATATAGATATAGATAGATAAATATAGATATAGATAGATAGATATAGATAGATATAGATAGATAAATATAGATATAGATAAATATAGATATAGATAGATATAGATATAGATATTTAGAGAGAGAGATATAGATTGTGGAAAATACTGTATATATTTTCCAGAAATTCAGTATTTATATGTATATAGATGGCCATACTGTATTTAATAACATTTATGTCATAGAAAATGGGAAACTGAGCCTGGGGAGAAGGGACAGTCACCATTTTGTTTGAATTGAATAACACGTTGTGAATAATGGGAAGAATTTTTCGTGCTCTAGAGGTTAAAATCGGGCTGACACCTCTCAAATAGAAGGCGAAATTGTTGGATGTGCATTCCTGCATAATTTGAGAATCAGGCGACAGGACAGGACAACTCCAGGAACCTCAGATAAGCTGTCTAAATTATGTTTAATTTCTGGCCAGTAAATTCTTCATAAATGTAGGCAAAAGGGGGGGGGGGTCCTGTACATGGCACTTAATCTCCAGTCAAATTAGTGAGTGTTATGATTAAGATATATTCTCCTTCTGTTATATAAATGTGTGTATATACTATAATCCTTTTTTAATTTTAATATACAGTCCACAAATTTATATATTTACCAGCATTCCTGGTGATGTATATTTCATTTAATTAATAGGTCCAGAGCAACTTGTGGATATGACAGTGGTAGGTATCGAAGGGGGACATTTTTTGCGACCTAGGTGTCCCAAATTCCTACTTGTCTAACTGATAAATAATAATTATCTATGTTCATTTTCTGTTATGTATATAATGATACATTCAGATAAATACAATTTTCCACATAGATATAGAGATGTGTATATATATATATATATATATATATATATATATATATATATATATATATATATATATATATATATATATATATATATATATATATATTTTTATTATCACACTGGCCGATTCCCACCAAGGCAGGGTGGCCCGAAAAAGAAAAACTTTCACCATCATTCACTCCATCACTGTCTTGCCAGAAGGGTGCTTTACACTACAGTTTTTAAACTGCAACATTAACACCCCTCCTTCAGAGTGCAGGCACTGTACTTCCCATCTCCAGGACTCAAGTCCGGCCTGTTGGTTTCCCTGAACCCCTTCATAAATGTTACTTTGCTCACACTCTAACAGCACGTCAAGTATTAAAAACCATTTGTCTCCATTCACTCCTATCAAACACGCTCACGCATGCCTGCTGGAAGTCCAAGCCCCTCGCACACAAAACCTCCTTTACCCCCTCCCTCCAACCTTTCCTAGGCCGACCCCTACCCCGCCTTCCTTCCACTACAGACTGATACACTCTTGAAGTCATTCTGTTTCGCTCCATTCTCTCTACATGTCCGAACCACCTCAACAACCCTTCCTCAGCCCTCTGGACAACAGTTTTGGTAATCCCGCACTTCCTCCTAACTTCCAAACTACGAATTCTCTGCATTATATTGACACCACACATTGCCCTCAGACATGACATCTCCACTGCCTCCAGCCTTCTCCTCACTGCAACATTCATCACCCACGCTTCACACCCATATAAGAGCGTGTGTATGTGTGTATATATATATATATATATATATATATATATATATATATGTATATATATATATATATATATATTCGGCACGACATGTATATATATATATATACAGTGGACCCCCGCATAGCGACCTTAATCCGTGCAAGAGGGCTGGCTGTTATGCGAAATGTTCGCTATGCGAATGAATTTTCCCCATAAGAAATAATGGAAATAAAATTAATCCGTGCAAGACACCCAAAAGTATGAAAAAAAAAATTTTACCACATGAAATAGACATTTTCCTACACACAAAGAGAAGGATACATGCACAAAAGTAGAGTAGTACATGCACAATATATATTGTGCATGTACTACTCTACTAAATGAAGAATAAATGACACTTACCTTTATTGAAGATGCAGCAATGACTGATGAGACACTGTGTCCTGGGAGTGCCTTTTCCTCCTGAGTACTGTAGGTCCTGTTTGGTATTTTCTTCCAGAACAGGCCTTATCACACTGTGTATGTCACTACGATTCTTAAATCTCTCAAACCAACCTTTGCTGGCTCTAAATTCACCAATATGAGCACTAGTTCCAGGCATTTTCCCTGTTCACCTGGGTGTTAGTCGACTGATGTGGGTTGCATCCTGGGAGACAAGATTAAGGACCCCAATGGAAATAAGTTAGACAGTCTTCGATGACACTGACTTTTTTGGGTTATCCTGGGTGGCAAATCCTCTGGGGTTAATTGTTTCTTGGTATTCTCAATAAGCCACACCAACAACGGTGGTACAGCAGCAGCAGCAGCAGCAGACGATGCTACAGCAGCAGCAGCAGCAGCAGACGATGCTACAGCAGCAGCAGCAGCAGCAGCAGCAGACGATGCTACAGCAGCAGCAGCAGCAGACGATGCTACAGCAGCAACTGACGATGTTACAGCACCAGCAGACGATGCTACAGCAGCAGCAGCAGCAGCAGACGATGCTACAGCAGCAGCAGACGATGCTACAGCAGCAGCAGACGATGCTACAGCAGCAGCAGACGATGCTACAGCAGCAGCAGCAGACGATGCTACAGCAGCAGCAGACGGTACTACAGCAGCAGCAGCAGCTGACGGTGGTACAGCAGCAGCAGCAGCTGTACCACCAATAGTAGCGATGGTTGATTGGGGTTTATTATACAACCTGGCCAGCTCGGAGACAAGCACTCCACTTTCATACTTATCAATGATCTTTTTCTTCATCTCCAAAGTAATTCTCACCCTTATTGCTGTAGGGTTGGCACTAGAAGCTATCTTGGGGCCCATGGTCACTTATTTTCCAGAAAAAAATCACCAAAAACACTGTAATAATACGAAATGTTCCGATTGTATGCTTGGATGTTACCGCGGAGGCTGGCTGGTAAACAATGCCACCGGCGGCACATGTGAGCGTGGCTCAGGCCGCACATTGGACGCGTCTCGGACGAAGGCCGCTGAGCGGGTTTTTGTCCACTATGCGGGGCAAAATTTTAGCGATCAAAGCGTCCGCTATGCGGATTGTCCGCTATGCAATATATATATATATATATATATATATATATATATATATATATATATATATATATATATATATATATATATATATATATATATATATATATATATATATATAGGCGTCCGTATGCGGGGGTCCACTGTATATGTACAGTGGACCCCCGCATAGCGACTTTAATCCGTGCAAGAGGGCTGATTGTTATGCGAAATGTTCGGTATGCGAATGAATTTTCCCCATAAGAAATAATGGAAATCAAATTAATCCGTGCAAGACACCCAAAAGTATGAAAAAAAAAATTTTACCACATGAAATATACATTTTCCTACACACAAAGAGAAGGATACATGCACAATAGTAGAGTAGTACATGCACAATATATATTGTGCATGTACTACTCTACTAAATGAAGAATAAATGACACTTACCTTTATTGAAGATGCAGCAATGACTGATGAGACACTGTGTCCTGGGAGTGCCTTTTCCTCCTGAGTACTGTAGGTCCTGTTTGGCATTTTCTTCCAGAACAGGCCTTATCACACTGTGTATGCCACTACGATTCTTAAATCTCTCAAACCAACCTTTGCTGGCTTTAAATTCACCAATATGAGCACTAGTTCCAGGCATTTTTCCCTGTTCACCTGGGTGTTAGTCGACTGGTGTGGGTTGCATCCTGGGAGACAAGATTAAGGACCCCAATGGAAATAAGTTAGACAGTCTTCGATGACACTGACTTTTTTGGGTTATCCTGGGTGGCAAATCCTCTGGGGTTAATTGTTTCTTGGTATTCTCAATAAGCCACACCAACAACGGTGCTACAGCAGCAGCAGCAGCTGACGGTGGTACAGCAGCAACAGACGATGCTACAGCAGCAACAGACGATGCTACAGCAGCAGCAGACGATGCTACAGCAGCAGCAGACGATGCTACAGCAGCACCAGACAGACAGCAGCAGCAGACGATGCTACAGCAGCAGCAGACGATGCTACAGCAGCAGCAGACGATGCTACAGCAGCAGCAGACGATGCTACAGCAGCAGCAGACGATGCTACAGCAGCAGCACAGCAGCAGACGATGCTACAGCAGCAGCAGACGATGCTACAGCAGCAGCAGACGATGCTACAGCAGCAGCAGACGATGCTACAGCAGCAGCAGACGATGCTACAGCAGCAGCAGACGATGCTACAGCAGCAGCAGACGATGCTACAGCAGCAGCAGATGGTACTACAGCAGCAGCAGCAGCTGATGGTGGTACAACAGCAGCAGCAGCTGACAGTGCAGCAGCAGCTGACGGTGGTACAGCAGCAGCTGTACCACCAATAGTAGCGATGGTTGATTGGGGTTTATTATACAACCTGGCCAGCTCGGAGACACGCACTCCACTTTCATACTTATCAATGATCTTTTTCTTCATCTCTATAGTAATTCTCACCCTTATTGCTGTAGGGTTGGCACTAGAAGCTTTCTTGGGGCCCATGGTCACTTATTTTCCAGAAAAAATCACCAAAAACACTGTAATAATACGAAATGTTCCGATTGTATGCTTGGATGTTACCGCGGAGGCTGGCTGGTAAACAATGCCACCGGCGGAACATGTGAGCGTGGCTCAGGCCGCACATTGGACGCGTCTCGGACGAAGAGCGGTGAGCGGGTTTTTGGGCGGTATGCGAGGCAAAATTTTTGCGAAAAAAGCGAGCGGTATGCGGATTGTACGGTATGCGATGCGTGCGGTATGCGGGGGTCCACTGTATAGAACTAAATAAAATAAATAAATTTAATCGCTATCAGTTCTGGTCACCTTATTACAGAATGGATATAAATGCTCTGGAAAACATACAGAGGAGGATGACAAAGATGATCCCATGTATCAGAAATCTTCCCTATGAGGATAGACTGAGGGCCCTGAATCTGCACTCTCTCGAAAGGTGTAGAATTAGGGAGGATATGATCGAGGTGTATAAATGGAAAACAGGAATAAATAAAAGGGATGTGAAGAGCGTGCTGAAAATTTCCAGCCAAGACAGGATTCAGAAAGGATATAGGAAAGCACTGGTTTGGTAATAGAGTTGTAGATGAGTGGAACAAACTCCCGAGTACAGTTATTGAGGCTAAAACATTGTGTAGTTTTAAAAATGGGTTAGATAAATACATGAGTGGGTGTGGATGGGTGTGAGTGGGACCTGACTAGCTTGTGCTGCTGGGTCTGGTGCCCTGCTCCTTCCTTGAGTGAAGGTGACCAGACTGGTTGGGTCATTGGGCTAACCCTGGGGGGGAGGGGGGACATGGGCCTGCTCTGCATGGGTCAGTAGGACTGTTGCAGTGTTCCTTCTTTCTTATGTTCATACTTTTATTGAAGGGGAGGAGGAGAGAGGGAAGACTGATTATTTTTTGGAAGGGGAATCCCCCTCCATAAAGACTTCAGGTATCAAAGCCCCCTCTGGGGCTTTGGGAAGCTTGTCTTTCATAGGCTTGTGTCCTGGCAGTGCCTTCTCCTCCTGCATGATGTAGGTCCTCACTTGTTCATACGAAATATTTCATAATATTCCATTCATTTTAGTGCTTGCAAATGCTAAATAAGCTACCATGGCTCCAAAGAAAGCTCCTAGTGACAAACCTTTGGTAAAGAAGGCGAGAAATACAGCTGAATTAAAGAAAAACTTCATTGAACAATATGAAAGTGGAGTACGTGTGGCCGAACTGGCCAGGATGTATAACAAACCCCATACAACCATATCTTCCATTGTGGCAAAAAAAAAAGGAAATCAAGGAAGCTGTTGTTGCTTGGAGAAAATTGTGGCCAGATTTTGTCCACAAGAGGGACTTTGAAGGGTTTGTGACTGACCCTGATGAGCCTATGTCAGTTGTGAAATCTGTTATGGCATTGGGGAGTTCCCTGGGGTTGGATGTGAGTTTGGAGGATGTGGAAGAGTTGGTGGAGGACCACAATGAAGAGCTAACCACTGAGGAGCTGCAAGAGCTTCAGCAGGAACAGCAACAGATCGCAGCTCAGAATCTTGCTGCAGAGGAGGAAGAGAGATGGAAGAAGGTGCCTTCTTCAGAAATTAAGGAGATTTTTGAAATGTTGGGTAGGATGGAAAGATTTATGGAGAAACATCACCCTGAGAAGGATGTTGCAAGTCATATCGGCAACTTGTACAGTGACAGAGTCTTGGCCCATTTTAGGGAAATTTTAAAGAGACGCCAGAAACAGAGCTCTCTGGACACTTTTTTTGCGAGACAGGACTCCAGTGACTCTCAAGCTGGTCCTAGTGGCATTAAGAAACAGAGAAGATAAGTATGTAACCCCAGAAAAGGACTTGGTACCTGAGGTGTTGATGGAAAGGGATTCCCCTTCCAAACAGTAACTAATCCACTCTCTCTCCTCCTCCAGTCTTCCATACACTAAGAAGAATTGCTAATAAAGGTAAGTGTTACACTGTTAATGTCTCATTCATCATGTCCCATTGTATTGTTTATGTACTACATCTATATTTCATGTAAAAAATTTTTGTTTTAATACTTCTGGGTGTCAGGAACGGATTAATTGTATTTATATTATTTCTTATGGGGAAAATTGATTTGAAAATCGTCTATTTCGATAATCGCCGCACTTCCAGGAACAGATTAACGACGATAAACGAGGGACCAGTACCTTACCTCGGGAGTGATGATGACCATTCGCCATATAATGACATATTTTATTCATTCTAGAGTATATACCATGTTTCTATGTTGTTTATATTGTTTATGATGTCATATTAGATCAATTGTGATAGATAAATAAGCCGTAGAGCTGATATTAGCTTAATGTTGAATAATATTCTGTCAAGATCCGCATGCAACTGCCTTGCCTTTTCACAAATGATCGTCTCTGAAACACTATCTTCTGCTCCAGCACCCTTACACCACTCATATTTTTCAATACCTTCTTTCTTAAATTCCATAGTGTTTCTCACTTTTTCTACCAAAGGGCTGGCACTCTGAACTTTCTTTGGGCCCATTGGGGGCTTATTTCACAGTCACACTTAAACCTCTTAACTGTCCAAACGTAGATCTACTTTCTTTTTTTTTACATTCTTTCTTATGGAGAAAATCAAGAACGGAGTGCTACGAGTGCAAACATAGATCTACGTTTGGACAGTTTAAGGGTTAATAAAGAAGCACAAAAACCAATGGATTTTAAGGAAATGTTTGGATGAATGCGTGGAGTATATGCTCACTCACTGACAGACACAGGGAAACTGAGTCACCAAAGTGTGGAATCCCAGTGGGAGAGGTGGGCTAACGCGTCTAATGTGGCCGACTTACAAGGCACCAGCCGAAATACTGAGCAAAATTTCCGCCCCAAAACTGGCCTAAATGTGAATCGGCTGATAAACAAAGCGGCTGAAAAACGAGGTTCCACTGTAATAATTTGTCAGAGTAGCATTCCTTCTAAAAATTGCATGAGAATGGAAGCGTTGGTCTTTATTTATTCTACTGTACCACTGTGGAGACGACTTGTACACAATGTAAGGTGTTTGTATGAATGTTTTTGAACCATACAAGACGATTTGTTTACACAAGTGCTCTGCGGCTCTGTCATCTTACATATTCTCTCTTGTTTATTCATTTTTATATTGCTTGCTCACCTCTCGCCCTACATTAAGACTACAAATATTTTAAGGTAAGTAATGAGTGTACTGTATGCATTTTATCACTCTAGGGCGCTTTAAATGTCGTAGTAGGTGGGGTGGCCAGGTGGGATGCCCAGGTGGGATGCCCAGGTGGGATGCCATACCTCCCACATGACTTTCTGCAAATAAATACTTTTCACCTCTCACCCTACGTTAAGACTGCAAATATTTTAAAGTAAGTAATGAGCATACTGTATATGCATTTTATTACTCTAGGGTGCTTTGAGCGTCGTAGTATATTATGTGTGTGTGGGGTGGTCAGGAGGGCTACCACACCTGACTTCTTACAGTAAATACTACTCACCTTTTGCCCTACATTAAAACTACAAATATTTTGAGGTAAATGATTGTACTGTGTGTGTATTTTCGTTTTTATTGTTTTTTAATGCCTAGTTCTATTGCTAACTTAATATATGTTAGTGTAAACTGTTATCTGGCATTTATATGCATTTATAAGTGGAAAAAATGGCGTTCTGCTTTCCGGCGATGTCTGCTTTCCAGTAGTAGCCTGGAACCTAACCTGCTGTATAAGTGGGGCTCTGCTGTACACTTAATTTTACAATTTCTTGTGTGCATCTTTCTGCTTTTCTTCATGTAATATTTATTTTTCAGTTTAGGAGGCTCAGTCTGAGACTGGGAAAGGGAATGGCTATGGTCACCAAAACTGTTAACAGATACTGTATATCAGATACAGTACTGCACATTCTCCAAACTTTATGCAGTATGAAGAACATATATGCGGTACTCTTAAGTGTGTGACTATAGTATATAGATTATTTTACAATAATTTTTTTTTCCCATTTTAATAAAATAATTTTTATATCAGCGAGAACGGAAGGAGCGAAAGTTGTACAGCGATGACTGGGCTCTTGGAGATGAGGAAATTGAAGGTCACCACACATTTGACCTTGACCAAAAGATAAAATCAGAGGAGTTTAATTTGTGTTTTGTTAAAGATATGACAGATATAGGTAAGTTACAATTACAGATGTATAAATTGAGTATGCATTTATGCTGTATTGTGCACAGATATAATCAATATTGATGAAGTATTGATCATATTCATTTATATTTTTTAGAAGTTTGTGGGAGCACATTTTTTATAATTAATTTGTTTTCTTTCCAGAGTATAATCTTGCACATGTACAGGAGAATGGATTTAATTGGCCATTGCTGTTCAAAGATAAGGCAGTACTAGGCATCGTAATACCAAATGCAGATTTCACAATCAATGATGTCCGACTATGTGTTGGTGAGCTAAAGTTAGAGTAGAGTTATTGTATAAAATGAGTATTATACTTTCAATACTACTTGCTGTCTACAGTAGTTTTGCAGTTTTGTTTTGGAGCTACAGGAGCAGATCCATTCTCATGGTGTTCAGCCTTCATGATTTAGTCTTTTTTTTTAAGTTTTTATGAGTCAGTGGATATAGCACATACTACTTGCTCTTGGATTTCTTTTAGTAGTCACCCACTTTGTGAATAAATGCTGCCCATTATCATCGTTTGGTAGTTTTTAGCATACATACTAAGAGTGTCAAAGTTGTTTTTAGGCCGCCTTATTTGTAGGTCATGTTTATCACTTAACTCGCTAGATTCCTATTATACTTGGGTGCATCAAAGTCTAAAACAAGAACTCAGTAATCATATTCCAACCTAAATATACAAACATGATTATACTTAAATTTGCACTACTCTTTCTCTTTATCATTTAAACTTGCACCTCTTCCCAACATTCTTAGCATTCACTTCTTTTGCAGCCCCATATATGAATATATTAGGCATTATCTTGACATCACGCATCCTTGTCTAGTAAAGTAGCTAATTTTGTCAAATTGAACATTGGAATTGGTTTACAATAAACTTAGTGGGCAAAATTTCTGATGTATAAATTTCTCCCAGACTGTTAAATTTGTGCCTATGTAATTCTGTAAATTTTCCATTAAATTAGTGTCATACCTTCAGAAAAAAAGATTCTTTTATCATTATAGATTTTTTTTTTAAATGTGAACACAGTCATATTAATTTCGGGGGTCTGGACAGTGAAAGGGTTAATGCAAAAAGTTGATCCACATATTCCCTTTCCTTCCTCCAGCTTGTTCTGCAATCCTTCTTTCTGAGCACTCTTTTGGTATTGCACACTATCTGTTCTCAACAGACCTTTTCCTATTTTTCTTTTATTCCATTTTTCACTGTACTAAGGAATTGTGCACACTGCCAGTCCTTAGGTATCCTTTGTTATCTTACCTTCTTTTTGGGCATAGATTTTTTTTTTTTTAACAAGTCGGCCATCTCCCACCGAGGCAGGGTGACCCAAAAAGAAAGAAAATCCCCAAAAAAGAAAATACTTTCATCATTCAACACTTTCACCTCACTCACACATAATCACTGTTTTTGCAGAGGTGCTCAGAATACAACAGTTTAGAAGCATATACATATAAAGATAAACAACATATCCCTCCAAACTGCCAATATCCCAAACCCCTCCTTTAAAGTGCAGGCATTGTACTTCCCATTTCCAGGACTCAAGTCCGGCTATATAAAAATAACCGGTTTCCCTGAATCCCTTCACTAAATATTGTCCTGCTCACACTCCAACAGCTCGTCTGGTCCCAAATACCATTTGTCTCCATTCACTATGTATCTATCCTATCTATCTATCTATAGATATATTAAACAAATACACCAACTATTACAAAATTGTATCCTACCTGATATCAGCACCTCGAGTCCTAACCCCATCAGTTTTTTCTATTTTTACCTTCCCTTTTTACCTTCCCTTCTACACTCAACTGTTGCTCTTCACTTCTAACATATATACCTCCCTACCTCATGAAATCACCATCTCTCTCATTCATCAACTTTGAGCAAGTCACAATTGTGTATCCATCTTTTCAATACTGATATTTCCTCATCTAACATTTTGCCACTTTCAAGTTTATTTACTCCCTAGGCTTTCTCATCTTATTTATCTCAATAGAAACTTTTTCATATTTTCAACAAAATTGACTCAGGACTTGTTTATTGCCCCATTTGCTTTCACTTTTAACTCTACCATTCTTTGTAACCCCCTCCCCCTCACCAGTAATCTCCCTCACTATTCTTTGTAATCTCCCTCACCTGTCTTTTAATAACATCTTTGTTTCAACCCAGGTGTTTTACATAAAAAGTGCTATACATTTCTTAACAGATTTTATTAGTGTATAAATTAATTCAAATTCTTCTAATTGATTTTGTAGTTCTTGAAAAAGTAAACAGGTAGCAAGAAAGAATTTTGCCCGCATTTTGCTTATGTTTCTATCTGTTTCAGGGTCACGCAGGATGCTTGATGTGATGGATGTCAACACACAGAAAAATGTAGAAATGACTATGAAAGACTGGCAACGGTATTTTGAGAGCCAGGACAAGGACAAGTTACTCAATGTCATATCCTTAGAATTTTCTCATACAAAATTGGAGTCATTAATTCAGGCACCAACTGTGGTAAGTAACAACAGTAGTAGTAAATTTTTGTTTACTGTAATGAATATTTTCCCAAGATTTGATTTTAAGGTATGCATACCATATTTTGTAACAGGAATCCCTCCAAACTGCCAATATTCCAAACCCCTCTAAAGTGCAGGTCTTGTACTTCCCATTTCCAGAACTCAAGTCCGGCTATATAAAAATAACTGGTTTCCCTTAATCCCTTTGCTAAATGTTACCCTGCTCACACTCCAACAGCTTGTCAGGTCCCAAAAACCACTAGTCTCCATTCACTCCTATCTAACACGCTCATGCACGCTTGCTGGAAGTTCTAGCCCCTCGCCCACAAAACCACTTTTACCCCCTCCCTCCAACCTTTTCGAGGACGACCCCTACCCAGCCTTCCTTCGTACAGTGGTCCCTCGTTGTTCGTAATTAATCCGTTCCTGGAGCCGTTACTATAAACGAAATTTACGATTTACGAATCAATTTTCTCTATAAGAAATAATGTAAATACAATTAATCCGTTCCTGAAACCCAGAAGTATTAAAACAAAAAAATTTTTTAACATGAAATATACATGTAGTACATAAACAATACAATGGGAAATGATGAATGAAACATTAACAGCATAACACTTACCTTTATTGGAGATTCTTCTTAGTGTATGGGAGACTGGAGGAGGAGAGAGAGTGGATTGTTTATAGTTTGGAAGGGGAATCCCCTTCCATCAACACCTCAGGTACCATTTGCTTTTCTGGGGTTGCTTCTCTTCTCTGTTTCTTAATGCCACTAGGACCACCTTGAGAGTCACTGGAGTCCTGTCTCACAAAATAACTGTGGAGAGAGCTCTGTTTCTGGCGTCTCTTTAACACTTCCCTAAAATGGCCCAAGACTTTGTCACTGTACATGTTGCCAACCTGGCTTGCAACAACCTTGTTAGGGTGATGTTTCTCCATAAAGCTTTCCATCTTACCCCACATAGTAAAAATCTCTTTAATTTCTGAAGAAGGCACCTTCTTCCATCTCTCTTCCTCCTCCTCTGCAGCAAGATTCTGAGCTGCGATGTGTTGCTCTTCCTGCTGAAGCTCTTGCAGCTCCTCAGTGGTGAGCTCTTCATTGTGGTCTTCCACCAATTCTTCCACATCCTCCAAACTCACATCCAACCCCATGGAACTCCCCAGTGCCACAATTGATTTTACAACAGACATAGGCTCATTAGGGTCAGTCCCAAATCCTTCAAAATCCCTCTTGTCGACACAATCTGGCCACAATTTTCTCCAGGCAGAGTTCAAAGTCCTGGTAGTCACTCCCTCCCAAGCCATACCTATAAGGGTTATGCAGTGGAGGATGCTGAAGTGTTCTCTCCAAAATTCCCTTAGGGTCAAGTGAGTGTCTGTGGTCACAGTCAAGCACCTGTGAAACATTGCTTTTGTGTAGAGTTTTTTAAAGTTTGCAATAACCTGCTGGTCCATGGGTTGGAGGAGAGGAGTGGTATTCGGGGGCAAGAACTTTACTGTGATGAACCCAAACTCCTCGAAAATTAGGTCATCCAAGTTTGGAGGATGAGCAGGTGCATTGTCCATTACTAGCAGGCACTTGAGATCCAATTTCTTTTCCAGGAGATACTCCTTCACACTAGGGCCAAACACTTCATTGAACCACTCGACGAAAATTTCCCTCGTGACCCATGCCTTACTATTAGATTTCCAAAACACACACAATTTACTCTTCATAACATTGTTTTTCCTGAACACTCTGGGATTTTCAGAATGGTACACTAGTAATGGCTTCACTTTGAAATCCCCACTAGCATTAGCACAGAACATTAGCGTCAGCCTGTCTTTCATAGGCTTGTGTCCTGGCATTGCCTTTTCCTCTTGTGTAATGAAGGTCCTCTTTGGCATTTTCTTCCAAAAGAGGCCTGTTTCGTCACAATTGAACACTTGTTCAGGTTTCAGTCCTTCAGCCTCTATGTACTCCTGGAATTCATGCACATATTTTTCAGCCGCCTTGTGGTCCGAACTGGCAGCCTCACCATGCCTTACCACACTGTGTATGCCAGTACGGTTCTTAAATCTCTCAAACCAGCCTTTGCTGGCCTTAAATTCACTCACTTCACCACTATTTGCAGGCAATTTCTTTACCAAATCTTCATGCAACTGCCTAGCCTTTTCACAAATAATCGAAGTCATAAGAGTATCTCCTGCTAATTGTTTCTCATTTATCCACACCAATAATAACTTCTCAACCTCTTCCAGTACTGGTGATCTCATTTTTGTCAGCATAGTTACTCCCTTTGCAACAACAGCATCCTTTATTTCCTTTTTCTTGGCCACTATGGAACATAAGGTTGTGTAGGGTTTCTTATACATCCTGGACAGTTCGGCCACACTTGTACCACTTTCATATTGTTCAATGATGGTTTTCTTAAATTCAATCGTATTTCTCACCTTCTTTACCACAGGCTTGGCACTAGGAGCTTTCTTTGGAGCCATGGTAGCTTATTTAGTACTTGCAAGCACTAAAATAAATGGAATATTATGAAATATTTCGCTGGAGCACGTGAGGGGACCTTCGCTCACTGGTAAACAATGCCAGACTGGCTGCCGCCCCGGCTCACGCCGTGGGTACGCGTCCCGGACGAACTACGACTCGCGAGTCAACCTATGAAAAGCGAGTCCATGTTTATACGAAAATACCCCTATGATTGGCGAATTTTACGATTGCCGGGAACTACGAAAAGCGGGGGACCACTGTAGCATTAAAATTTCTTGACAGTGCCTCTCCCACTCTATCATATGCTCTCCTTTTGCACTCTCTCACCACTCTCTTCACCTTTCTTTCACTCTCCATATACTCTACTCTTCTTATAACACTTCTGCTTTGTAAAAACCTCTCATAAGCTACCTTTTTCTCTTTTATCACACCCTTTACTTCATCATTCCACCAATCACTCCTCTTTCCTCCTGCACTCACCCTCCTATAACCACAAACTTCTGCCCCACATTCTAATACTGCACTATTCCAACCCTCTTCAACCCCCCCCCCCCCCTCCCCACTAATACTTGCATTTTTTATTATCACACTGGCCGATTCCCACCAAGGCAGGGTGGCCCGAAAAAGAAAAACTTTCACCATCATTCACTCCATCACTGTCTTGCCAGAAGGGTGCTTTACACTACAGTTTTTAAACTGCAACATTAACACCCCTCCTTCAGAGTGCAGGCACTGTACTTCCCATCTCCAGGACTCAAGTCCGGCCTGCCGGTTTCCCTGAACCCCTTCATAAATGTTACTTTGCTCACACTCCAACAGCACGTCAAGTATTAAAAACCATTCGTCTCCATTCACTCCTATCAAACACGCTCACGCACGCCTGCTGGAAGTCCAAGCCCCTCGCACACAAAACCTCCTTTACCCCCTCCCTCCAACCTTTCCTAGGCCGACCCCTACCCCGCCTTCCTTCCACTACAGACTGATACACTCTTGAAGTCATTCTGTTTCGCTCCATTCTCTCTACATGTCCGAACCACCTCAACAACCCTTCCTCAGCCCTCTGGACAACAGTTTTGGTAATCCCGCACCTCCTCCTAACTTCCAAACTACGAATTCTCTGCATTATATTCACACCACACATTGCCCTCAGACATGACATCTCCACTGCCTCCAGCCTTCTCCTCGCTGCAACATTCATCACCCATGCTTCACACCCATATAAGAGTGTTGGTAAAACTATACTCTCATACATTCCCCTCTTTGCCTCCAAGGACAAAGTTCTTTGTCTCCACAGACTCCTAAGTGCACCACTCACCCTTTTCCCCTCATCAATTCTATGATTCACCTCATCCTTCATAGACCCATCCGCTGACACGTCCACTCCCAAATATCTGAATACATTCACTTCCTCCATACTCTCTCCCTCCAATCTGATATCCAATCTTTCATCACCTAATATTTTTGTTATCCTCATAACCTTACTCTTTCCTGTATTCACTTTTAATTTTCTTCTTTTGCACACCCTACCAAATTCATCCACCAATCTCTGCAACTTCTCTTCAGAATCTCCCAAGAGCACAGTGTCATCAGCAAAGAGCAACTGTGACAACTCCCACTTTATGTGTGATTCTTTATCTTTTAACTCCACGCCTCTTGCCAAGACCCTCGCATTTACTTCTCTTACAACCCCATCTATAAATATATTAAACAACCACGGTGACATCACACATCCTTGTCTAAGGCCTACTTTTACTGGGAAATAATTTCCCTCTTTCCTACATACTCTAACTTGAGCCTCACTATCCTCGTAAAAACTCTTCACTGCTTTCAGTAACCTACCTCCTACACCATACACCTGCAACATCTGCCACATTGCCCCCCTATCCACCCTGTCATACGCCTTTTCCAAATCCATAAATGCCACAAAGACCTCTTTAGCCTTATCTAAATACTGTTCACTTATATGTTTCACTGTAAACACCTGGTCCACACACCCCCTACCTTTCCTAAAGCCTCCTTGTTCATCTGCTATCCTATTCTCCGTCTTACTCTTAATTCTTTCAATAATAACTCTACCATACACTTTACCAGGTATACTCAACAGACTTATCCCCCTATAATTTTTGCACTCTCTTGAACTATGCATGCTCTCTGCCAATCCCTAGGTACCTTACCCTCTTCCATACATTTATTAAATAATTGCACCAACCACTCCAAAACTATATCCCCACCTGCTTTTAACATTTCTATCTTTATCCCATCAATCCCGGCTGCCTTACCCCCTTTCATTTTACCTACTGCCTCACGAACTTCCCCCACACTCACAACTGGCTCTTCCTCACTCCTACAAGATGTTATAGTGCAGGTGTGACTTTATGCAGTAGATACATTGCAGGCCTTTGGAATATCCATTTTCTTTCTTTGCTGTTCTATATATTTACCTTATTTAATGGCATTTGTCAAATGCCTTAGCAAAATCTGTGTAGACCACACCTTGCTTCGGTTTTCTTTCAAAACCCAGCCTGCTAACAAAATCTCATGTTAAAGGAATCTACAGCACTTTTTGTAAACTGAATTTTGTATATTAAATGTATATTGCATGTACACAATTGCCAGTACACATAGGAGGTCACATAATGATTTTTCTTGAAGAGAACCTACATTTAGGGAAACCTGTACAGCTGTACACCGAAAATCTATGGTAGGCATCATATTCAGCATATGCATGTGCATAAACTCATTTACAGATAATGAAAACACTCACCATAAATTTCTTTCTTTCTTTCAACACATCGGCCGTATCCCACCAAGGCAGGGTGGCCCAAAAGGAAAAACGAAAGTTTCTCCTTTTACATTTAGTAATATATACAGGAGAAGGGGTTACTAGCCCCTTGCCCCTGGCATTTTAGTTGCCTCTTACAACACGCATGGCTTACGGAGGAAGAATTCTGTTCCACTTCCCCATGGAGGTAAGAGGAAATAAACAAGAACAAGAACTAGAAAGAAAATAGCAGAAAACCAAGAGGGGTGTGTATATATATGCTTGTACATGTTTGTGTAGTGTGACCTAAGTGTAAGTAGAAGTAGCAAGACATACCTGTAATCTTGCATATTTAGGAGACAGACAAAAGACATCAGCAATCCTACCATCATGTAAAACAATCACAGGCTTTCGTTTTACACTCACTTGGCAGGACGGTAGTACCTCCCTGGGCGGTTGCTGTCTACCAACCTACTACCTAGGTCACCATAAATTTTTGTTTTAAATATAAAATGCTGAAATATGTATGGGGTACTTGCCTAATCTAGGATTACATCTCTTGATGCACTCCTTACATCTCCTAGGCACTAGTAGTCGTCAGTAGAGTAGTCAGTTGTCATAGTGCCTGGTTTGTGAGAAATGGGCCTGTAGGCTGTTGCTATTGAGTGTCTAAATTGTATACTGGAATGTTGAATTTTGTAGCATAAGTGACAGTGGTGCCTAGTTTCCATTGTCCATGTAATTGGTTGAAGCTTAGGTTATAAATGAGGCATGTGGCTTTGATCTTTCTTTTGAAGACCAAGCTATTATGTGCAGGAGTCATCCCTGTTGATGTAGTGGATTTGTTGTACATATTGGAATATGGCAGTGTTATTCTGAGCATGTTGGTCTACTTAAGTTAGGATTTTAATATTTAGATATTGCCTACTATATCTTTTTTAAGAGGCATTACATTGTTTTCATAGTATTGCATAAACCCCTGATGTGTATGGGAACTGGTTTTGTGTTTGCTGAAGATGTTTGAGAGTTCTTTGGGTGGGCTGGGGACCTTTCTTGATATCCATGGGAAAGTTTGCTAAAAGTATTATTAAAAGTAGGGCTGAAGAAGGGTTGTTGAGGTGGTTTGGACAGAGAGGATGGCAAAAAATAGGATGACTTGGAGGGTGTATAAATCTGTAGTGAAGGAAAGGCAGGGCAGGGGTAGTCCTAGGAAAGATTTGAGGGAGGAGATAAAGGTTTTGCATGTTTTGACATCCAGCAGGCATGTTTGTGTGTTAGATAGGAGTGAGTGGAGGCAAGTGGCATTTATGACTTGACATACTGTTGAAGTGTGAGCAAGGTAATATTTTGTGAGGAAATTCAGGGAAACTGGTTAGCTGGATTTGAGCCCTGGAGGTGGGAAGTACATTGCCTACACTAAAGGAGGGGATTGGGATATTTGCCTCTGGCAAGACAGTGATAGTATGAATGGTGGTGAAAGTGTTTAATTTTTCGGTCACCCTGCCTCAGTGGGAGATAGCCAGCATATTAAAAAAAAAAAAAAAAAAGCAAGCATGTACAAAATGTTCGTGTGTTGTTATAGTGTGTTAGTTCCTTGTTTGGGGATAAGACACACAGATACGACAGTCCATCTAAGACTGTAATTCTAAATTCTTTCCTTTTCTTTTGCAGATTTTTTGGTTAATCCCTCCAACAGAACGCAATCTACAACTGTATGAGCAGTGGGTCTTGTCAGGCAAGCAAAGTGATATATTCTTCGGGGATACAGTGGATAAATGTGCTCGTATAGAGCTGTATCAGGGCAACACTTTCTTTATACCCACTGGTATGTTTTGCATTAGTTTCAATTATACATATGATTTTAATTTTGAAAATCACTCTTTTTAAAGTTTTGTGTTCTGAATAAAGGCTGTTTGCATACTTTGAAAAAGTATTTTTTTTTTTCATTATTGATTAGTCTTTTAGACAGCACTTTATATCTCAATACCATTTCTACCAAGATGAAAACACATTCCTATTAGCTTTTCTGATTTTTTAAAGTGCAGTTTCAACACTTAAGAGAGGATGGAACAAAATAGAATGACTTGGAGAGTGTATAAATCTAATGGAAGGAAGGCGGGGTAGGGATCATACTAAGAAAGATTGGAGGGAGGGGGTAAAGGTTTTGTATGCAAGGGGCTTAGTCTTCCAGCAAGCATGTGTGAGCTTGTTAGATAGGAGTGAGTGGAGGCAAATTGTTTTTATGACTTGACGTGCTGTAAGTGTGAGCAAAGTAACATTTATGGAGGGATTCAGGGAAACTGGTTAACTGGACTTAAGTCCTGGAGGTGGGTAGTACAGTGCCTGTGCTCTGAAAGAGGGATGGAGATAACGTTGCAGTTTTTGAACTGTAGTGTTGGCATGCCTCTGGCAAGACAGTGATGGAGTGAATGATGATGCAAGTGTTTCTTCTTTTTTGGGTCACCCTACTTTGGTGGGAAACAACTGATGTGTTACAAAAATATTAAATTATTTTTTGTAAATTAAAGTGTGTGTAAATTTGTGGTAGAGGACAGAGATGTAGGGTTTGTCCAAGAAAGGTTGAAGGGAGGGCATAAAGGCAGTTTTAAGTGATAGGAGCTTGGGTATCCACTGGGCATGTATGAATGCATTAAATCAAGGGAATGGAAAACATTGGTTTTAAGGACATGTTCTATTTTAGCATGAGGAAAATAATTTATGAAGGAATTCAGAGAAACAGGTTATCTGGACTGAGTCCTGGAGGTAAGAGGTACAGTACTTATACTCTGAAGGAGGGGGGTGGAAATATAGTTAAGAAGGTCATTTGAACTTTGATATTTGTGCACCTCTTGCAAGATAGCTGTTGAATGAATGATTTTTTTTTTCATTCTACCTTGACATGTCTGGTATGGTTATAAAAATGAGATTTAAAAAATGGCTTTTGTTTCCCATTAGGTTGGATTCATGCTGTGTACACTCCTGAAGACTCATTAGTGTTTGGCGGTAACTTTCTGCATAGTTTTGGCATTGAGAAACAGCTCAGAGTTGCCCAGGTGGAAGATGCAACACATGTAAGGATTATATTTTTGTAAATTTATCATTGTTTGTAGTGTAAATAAAGTCAATTTCTGATAGGGCAAAGTCCAGTGGGTAAATTGCACTTTTAACCTGATTAATTTTCAATATTTATTGGAGTATATCTGTAAATTGTGTGTTAAGTGCTAAATTAAGTATACAGTAGAGTAGTGCATTTCATTGCTATTATTTTTAACTTTTTTTTTTTTTTTTTTTTAATAATTTGGCCATCTCCCACCGAGGCAGGGTGACCCAAAAAGAAAGAAAATCCCCAAAAAAGAAAATACTTTCATCATTCAACACTTTCACCTCACTCATACATAATCACTGTTTTTGCAGAGATGCCCAGGACACTACAGTTTAGAAGTATATACATATAAAGATACACAACATATCCTTCCAAACTGCCAATATCCCAAACCCCTCCTTTAAAGTGCAGGCATTGTACTTTCAATTTCCAGTACTCAAGTCCGGCTATATAAAAATAATCAGTTTCCCTGAATCCCTTCACTAAATATTACCCTGCTCACACTCCAACAGCTCGTCAGGTTCCAAATACCATTCGTCTCCATTCACTCCTATGTAACACGCTCACGCATGCTTGCTGGAAGTCCAAGCCCCTTGCCCACAAAGCCTCCTTTACCCCCTCCCTCCAACCTTTTCGAGGATGACCCCTACCCCGCTTTCCTTCCCCTACAGATTTAAACGCTCTCCATGTCATTCTACTTTGATCCATTCTCTCTAAATGACCAAACCACCTCAACAACCCCTCTTCAGCCCTCTGACTAATACTTTTATTAAATCCACACCTTCTCCTAATTTCCACACTCCGAATTCTCTGCATAATATTTACACCACACATTGCCCTTAGACAGGACACGACTGCCTCCAACATGACCACCCCACCCCAACTCCTATTAGTTTGTTATATCAAAGGTTTACTGTATATTAATATCCTTCAAACTGCTTACTTGTCATACCTGTGATATTCACTGTAGGATTTAGTTTTTATACGATTTATTTTAAAGGCTTTAAATGTGAACGATTGATATCCTTTCAGAAAACCTGTTCAATTATCAAAACATAAGAACATTCACAATATCACTATGAAAAATATATGTATTGTACAGATTTACTTCACTTGCTGTGGGGTAAGCGTGATTACTATTGTTACTCTCTTTCTTTGCAGGTACCATCAAAATTTCGATATCCTTTCTTCACTGAGATGCTTTGGTATGTGCTAGAGCGTTATGTACATGTTCTGCTGGGGCGAACACATCTTTCGTTGCCTCCTGATGAACAAGAAAAGTACTTAAAATATTTAGCCAGTAAAATGAAGGCCAATAACAACAACCAGCTGAATGAGGTGGGTAGAGGCTACATAGTTTAAACCAGTGCTAGTATGATTATCATATTAATTACATATGTAAAATATTTGGTAATGTATAATTTCCTTTATTGTGTGTACTGTACATCCATTGGATCCTTTATTCCCTCGAAATTTGCAAAAAGTAGTTCGTTGAATTTTATATGCTGATTTTCTGGCAGTTAATACCTGGTAATTTTTAGTAGTGGTAATATAATAAAATATAATAGGGAAATGAAAGATTGGATATCAGATTGGAGGGAGTGAGTATGGTAGAATTGAATGTATTCAGATATTTGTTAGCTGACAGGTCTTTGAAAGCTGAGGTGAATCATAAAATATAAGAGGGGAAGCAAAGGTAGGTGGCATGTCGAAGCATTTTTGGAAAAGCAAGATGTTTATAGAGGTTAAAAGGAAATGCGATATCAAAACTTACATTAATGTGAGGTGTGAATTTTAACCCTTTGAAGGGTCAAAGAATTTAAAAATAAAGCAGATTTTCTTATGAAATGATAGAGAATTTTTTTCTATTTTTTTTATTTTTTATTATCACACTGGCCGATTCCCACCAAGGCAGGGTGGCCCGAAAAAGAAAAACTTTCACCATCATTCACTCCATCACTGTCTTGCCAGAAGGGTGCTTTACACTACAGTTTTTAAACTGCAACATTAACACCCCTCCTTCAGAGTGCAGGCACTGTACTTCCCATCTCCAGGACTCAAGTCCGGCCTGCCGGTTTCCCTGAACCCCTTCATAAATGTTACTTTGCTCACACTCCAACAGCACGTCAAGTATTAAAAACCATTTGTCTCCATTCACTCCTATCAAACACGCTCACGCATACCTGCACACAAAACCTCCTTTACCCCCTCTCTCCAACCTTTCCTAGGCCGACCCCTACCCCGCCTTCCTTCCACTACAGACTGATACACTCTTGAAGTCATTCTGTTTCGCTCCATTCTCTCTAAAGGTAATATTTATATTTATTATCACACCGGCCGATTCCCACCAAGGCAGGGTGGCCCGAAAAAGAAAAACTTTCACCATCATTCACTCCATCACTGTCTTGCCAGAAGGGTGCTTTACACTACAGTTTTTAAACTGCAACATTAACACCCATCCTTCAGAGTGCAGGCACTGTACTTCCCATCTCCAGGACTCAAGTCCGGCCTGCCGGTTTCCCTGAATCCCTTCATAAATGTTACTTTGCTCACACTCCAACAGCACGTCAAGTATTAAAAACCATTTGTCTCCATTCACTCCTATCAAACACGCTCACGCATGCCTGCTGGAAGTCCAAGCCCCTCGCACACAAAACCTCCTTTACCCCCTCCCTCCAACCCTTCCTAGGCCGACCCCTACCCCGCCTTCCTTCCACTACAGACTGATACACTCTTGAAGTCATTCTGTTTCGCTCCATTCTCTCTACATGTCCGAACCACCTCAACAACCCTTCCTCAGCCCTCTGGACAACAGTTTTGGTAATCCCGCACCTCCTCCTAACTTCCAAACTACGAATTCTCTGCATTATATTCACACCACACATTGCCCTCAGACATGACATCTCCACTGCCTCCAGCCTTCTCCTCGCTGCAACATTCATCACCCACGCTTCACACCCATATAAGAGCGTTGGTAAAACTATACTCTCATACATTCCCCTCTTTGCCTCCAAGGACAAAGTTCTTTGTCTCCACAGACTCCTAAGTGCACCACTCACTCTTTTTCCCTCATCAATTCTATGATTCACCTCATCTTTCATAGACCCATCCGCTGACACGTCCACTCCCAAATATCTGAATACGTTCACCTCCTCCATACTCTCTCCCTCCAATCTGATATTCAATCTTTCATCACCTAATCTTTTTGTTATCCTCATAACCTTACTCTTTCCTGTATTCACCTTTAATTTTCTTCTTTTGCACACCCTACCAAATTCATCCACCAATCTCTGCAACTTCTCTTCAGAATCTCCCAAGAGCACAGTGTCATCAGCAAAGAGCAGCTGTGACAACTCCCACGAAAATTTGTTGGATAAGTTATGGAATTACGCTCTTGCAAAAGTTAGCTTTCTCAGTGATGTTTACGCATCGACGATTTCGCCCACTGAGCCCTGTTTTGGACCAATTCCATTGTTCCAGTCAACCAAACTCATAGCTATTTTGCTAGTGTTCCTTTTTTTCTATCGATTGAGTACAAGAAACTGCCCATTTACCTATTTCAGCTACCCAATAAAGTGATCAGAAATTGGTAATTTGATCAATTTCACACTATCAAAAATTGCCAGTTTAAAATTAGGGCCCAGAATAAACAAAGTAGATATTCCTGGTACTTAAAAAAACATTTCCTCTGTTCATTAGTTATGTCACCAGGCCTCTTATATTACGCTTGCTTTCCATTTTGAATTTTTATTTGCACAAAAAGTAAAGAGTTACTGTTATGCAGACTACTGCATTATTGTAATTGTTTAAATGATGTCATTGCTTTCCTAAATGTGTATTAGATGGGCCAGTTGGACGTTTATTGGAAGAGTGTACTCTGGAATATTAGCAAAAATTGAACATTTCCACTACTTTCATGTCAGTTTCCAGCTACTTTCAGTCTGGAAACCAATCAGAATCATCTCTATTTCTGTAATAAATCTTCCGTTCCATCAAGTGAGACCAAGAAACCGAGAATACATCCATACAAATCATGAAAATACACTGCAAAGTCGCTGTTTTAAACCAAAAACGTGGTCACAGTTTTTTTCCCATAATGTACTGCTTGCTGCAGGATTTTTTTTTATATGGTGCACACTTACCACACAGACCCATTCTCTTCTATCTAGGCCCAAATACATATACCGCTCACAACTTATCTGGGTGAGCTGAGCTCATGGCGTAGGACAACAGGACCGACCCTGGCTTCAAAGTAGTAGAACTATGGGACCGACCTTGAAAGGGTTAAATATTATGGCAAGAAGGCTGGAGGCAGTAGAGATGTCATGTTTAAGAGCAATGTGTGGTGAGAATATTATGCAAAGAATTCAGAGTGGAAATTTAGGAGTTGCTTTGGGGTTACCAGAAGTTTAATTCAAAGAGCTGAGGAAGGGTTATTGGGGTGGTTAAAGCATTTAAAGAGAATGGAACAAAATAGCATGACTAAGAGGGTATATATATATATATAAGTCTGGGGTAGAAGGTAGGAGGGGTAGGGGTCATCCCAGGAGGGGCTGGAGGGAGGAAGATACAAGAAGCTTTTGAGTGTTAGGTGTGTGAGCATCCAGTACGTTATGGTTTGAGGTGCTGTTGGGGAGTGAGAAAGTTAACATTCTTGAAGGGATTCGTGGAAATGGTTTTTTTTGGACTTGAGCCCTGCAGGTGGAAAGTACAGTGTCTACACTCTGAAAGAGGAGTTAGGATGTTGCAGCTAAGAGGGTCATTTGAATTATGATATCTGGACCCTTCTGCAAGATAACTATTGAATGAGTGATGAATTCATTAATTTTTTGGGGTGTTATCTTACCTCAGTGGGAGATGGTAAGCATTAAAACTGATTGGAACAGGTGTTGTGTATGAGAGGGTGTAAGTGGAATGGACAGGCAATTGGTGTAGGATTGTTATTTTGAGGGGGGGGGGTTGTAAATTTGAAAAATAAAAACGAAGTTGTAGAATTAATCTAATATGCTAATGTTAAAAGAGTTTGCATTTTAGGGTTTTCAATATATTATTGTGTTCTTATGTATAGTTAAGCAGATGTTCATAACTCCATTTCAGGTTATTAATCTTTTATTTCTTTTTCTTTAGGAAGGGAAAGAGGGAGAACCTAAATTAGATATACATATGACGATACCACCAGATAAACACATCCACCTGACTCAGTATGAACTTCATGGCCTGAAAGCCATTGTTATGTACCTTCATGCTCTCCCCAATAGTAAGAAGTGTGTGCCAGAACTCATAACTGATCCCATAGCACTGATCAGAGATGTTCGCACAGTGGTTGAGAAGCATAGATATGACAAGTCGGATCTTGCCAAGACTTCCACGCCAGTCCTAGAGTGGTGGACAAGGGTTAGTAGTGCTGGACTTGGTTTATATTTTAACTATAATTCTTTGCATACTCTCATCTTTTACTGCTATTCTTGTAGTGCAGGGGTGGGCAAAATATGGCTTGCAGGCCTATTGTGACTTAAAAGTGAATTCTGTCTGGCCATTGCCACTCTGTAACAATTCAAGAACATAGCATCTTCAGTTAAAGAAAGAATTAATTTAATTTGTCATAATCAAGTGTGGGAGTTCAACAGTCATAGTAGCAAAAACTAACAATGCTTGATGTACTTACATAACCCTTTAGCCTAATTTCAAGACTGATATATCATTGATTTCCTTAAATAACAAAAAAAGGCACAATACCGTGACTGGAACGATACACAAATAACCCGCACATAAAAGAGAGAAGCTTATGACGACGTTTCAGTCCGACTTGGACCATTTACAAAGTCACACTGTAACTTTGTAAATGGTCCAAGTCGGACCGAAACGTCGTCGTAAGCTTCTCTCTTTTCTGTGCGGGTTATTTGTGTATTGATTTCCTTCCTTCATATTATTCCTGAGGTGAGTGTATGTCATTGCCACCTGTGCTCTCACACTTGTACCTTCAGGTTTCTGCCTCGTAGCCTAAGAATTCTCTTACGTTTAATTTTTTTATTTACTTCTGGCCGAGAGGAAGTGTACAAGTCACTTCATCTTCGAATTTACTTGTTTAAAAAATTTATGAATGATCAAACATGATGGCCATGGTTGCCTCTCCTTTCTCAGCTGAGGTTGATAAAATTCCAGTTGACCTTCAACTCAAGTTTATTGACTTGCAGTCCCTTTATAGGAAGTTCCTTGTAGTTTGTGAGGAGCTCTTGTTCCAAGGAATTGGACTTTTTCTCATTGGATTTAATGTGATTACTTTTTATTCTCTAGGCATTATATGACTCCTGCAGGGTTAGTCCTTCCTCTAAATATAATTAACTTGCAATGTGATCAGTTGCTTTGGAGCAGTTTAGGTCACTAGTGCTTGCCATTTGTTATGCCTCTTAGCTGTGCATTTCCATAATTAAAGCTCAAAGGATGTATGTTTAGTATGGGTCAACATACATACGTGAGCAACAATTTCTGGGATGAAACTGGACTAGGTAGTAGGTTGGTAGACAGCAACTACCCAGGGAGGTACTACCGTCCTGCCAAGTGAGTGTAAAACAAAAGCCTGTAATTGTTTTACATGATGGTAGGATTGCTGGTGTCCATTTCTGTCTCATAAATATGCAAGGTTTCAGGTACGTCTTGCTACTTCTACTTACACTTAGGTCACACTACACATACATGTACAAGCATATATATACACACCCCTCTGGGTTTTCTTCTATTTTCTTACTAGTTCTTGTTCTTGTTTATTTCCTCTTACCTCCATGGGGAAGTGGAACAGAATTCTTCCTCCGTAAGCCATGCGTGTTGTAAGAGGCAACTAAAATGCCAGGAGCAAGGGGCTAGTAACCCCTTCTCCTGTATATATTACTAAATGTAAAAGGAGAAACTTTCGTTTTTCCTTTTGGGCCACCCCGCCTCGGTGGGATACGGCCGGTGTGTTGAAAGAAAGAATGTGAGTAAGGTAAAATCCCCTATGAAGGGATTCAGGGAAACCAGTTAGCTGGACTTAGGTTCAGAGGATTATTCGAATTGTAATAATTGCCCACTTATGGTAAGACACCTATTTGAAAGAATGATGGTAAATGTGTTTTCTTTTATTGGGTCATCCTGCCATGGTAGGAGATGCCTGGTATGTAAAAAAAAAAAATCCAAGGTTCATTAAATAAAGGGTTTGCTTCTTTCTTCTTTCAACACACCGGCCGTATCCCACCGAGGTGGGGTGGCCCAAAAAGAGAAATGACAGTTTCTCCTTTTACATTTAGTAATATGTACAGGAGAAGGGGTTATTAGCCCCTTGGTCCTGGCATTTTAGTCGACTCTTACGACATGCATGGCTTATGGAGGAAGAATTCTGTTCCACTTCCCCATGGAGATAAGTGGAAATAAACAAGAACAAGAAATAGTAAGAAAAATAGAAGAAAACCCAGAGGGGTGTGTATATATGTGCTTGTTTTTTTACACAGGGTTTGACAAGGTTAAGGATCCCTAGCTTTATTGACAAGCTATTTACAGGTTAAGGATTCCTAACTTTATTGGCAAGCTAAGAGCTGTTACCTACATCAGCTCATTTGAAAGCATTTTTATTGTTATGAGACATACAAGTAGGGAACAGGATGAAGTTGGAGCCATCTGTGGGCCAGCATTTTCATTTGATCAACTGACTTTATCTCGTTGACATCATTATGCTGTACGAATGTGTTCCATACTCGAGTCATCCTGGGTATGTATGATCTCAGATGGAGTGATGTTCTGGAGAAGGGTACAGCCAGAGTGAAGTTGCTGCTTTCTGCCCGTCTTGTGGCATAAAAGCTTGTTTCACGCTGTCCTCGAAGTGGATCCAAGTGTGGTATTTTGACAATATTGGCCTTGTACATAACAGTAAGGCCACCCACATCCCTCCTATGTTGAAGGCTCTGCTGAAATGACAGATCTATCCAGGATGGGTCCAGGCGAGAGATGAGACGTCTTGCTCTGTTCTCTACTCTGTCAAGCAGTCGCAGATGAGAGGGGGGGGGGGCAGGCAAACCAAGAAAGTGGAGCATACTCAAGGTGTGAGCGTACTTGTGCCTCGTACAGGATCTTGCAACCCCTACTGTCAAGCAGATGCGAGATACGGCGAAGTGCTGTAAGCTTCCTGGCTGCCTTGTTTGCAAGATTTACAACATGGTTCTTCATGGTTAGTTTGGAGTCAAATTTCACCCCAAGGATATCAACTTCTTCTCCAGGTGCCAACACCCTCCCATTCATCCTTACTACTGCACCAGCATTACCATCATGGTGCCTAGAGACGATCATCATTTGCGTTTTCTCAGGTGCAAATGTTACTTGCCATCTATTTCCCCAAGCTGATATAGCTCTCAGCTGGTGATTGATGTAGCTTAGAGCAGCTGGCATTTCTTCTCTTGGATAAGTGAATGTCAGTGTACAGTCGTCTGCATATGCATGTGATTCTGGGATGAGATGAAGAAGGTCGTTGAAGTAGACATTCCATAACAATGGACCCAGCACGCTTCCTTGTGGAACACTTGCCCCAATAGGATGTCTTGCTGATTCCGTTCCATTGAGAACTACACTTAGAGATCTACCATGAAGGTAATCACTGAGGAGACATAGCGTAGAGCCTGCAATTCCCAGTGCTTGAAGTTTTGCTAAGAGGCCCTGGTGCCACACCCGGTCGAAAGCGCCAGCAATGTCCAGTGCTACCACACAGCTGACTTTGGATTCATCCAGTGACTGGTGCCACTTAGTGGAGAGGTTTAACAACAGATCAGCAGCAGAGTAACCTTTCCTGAAGCCATATTGACGATCACAAAGTAGTGAGTGGTAGTCAAAAAACTCTGTCATTTGTCTTGAGATTATTGTCTCAAGGATCTTACCAGTGATTGACAGGAGTGACACTGGTCTGTAGTTGCTGATTTCTGCTCTGCTCTTCTTTTTGTGAACAGGGACTACATTTGCCTCTTTCCATAGAGAGGGCCATTTACACTGTACTAGGCAGTGCTGAAAGATGCGAGTTAGAGGTGCTGCTAGCTGGTCTGCACATCTTCTCAACAATCTTGGGCTCAACTTGTCTGGGCCCACAGCCTTTTCTTGGTCAAGCGATTTAAGAAGGAAATGCACCTCCTCCTGCCTTATTGTCACCACTGACAGTTTTGACACAGTTCTTGCAGCTAGCCAAGGAGGGTCCCTTGCTGGATCAGGAACTTGCATTTTGGTAGCAAAGTGTTCAGCAAAGAGGTCCGCCTTCTCTTGACTACTAGTAGAGGTGGTCCCATCCTGTCGATTTAGAGGTGGAATAAGTTCATCAGGCAGATAACCTTGTCTGTCCTTGACCAGGGACCACCAGGTTTTGGAGCCTACCCTACCTGATGCTAGCTTTCTTTTAGTGTCCACCTCCCATTTAGCAATGGCCCACTTTTGAACATCACCCATATGCCTACAGGCTTGCCTGTGCAAGTTCCTGTTATAGGTGGTAGGATGTCTCTTATACCTTCGCCATGCTTTGTACTTAGCAGTAGCAGCCTCTCTACAACGAAAGCCAAACCAAGGCTGATCTGTAGGCTTCGTCACATATTGCCGGTGAGGAATGTGTTCTTGTTGTAGATTAAGGATGTGTCCAGTGAAGGCTTTCACTTGGTTGTCAACATCCCCTTGGAGAAGAGCATTCCAATCGGTGGTGGCGAGCTCAGAGCAAAGGGCTGGCCAATTACCTCTTTCCCATAGCCAGGTTGTGCGTGTGGACTCCTCACCTCGTTCTGTTGGGATCTTAAGTGTCGTAAAAACAGCCTTGTGGTCAGACGATCCAACGTAGCCGAGGGGTTGACAAGTGACTATGCCTTCTGCCAGATCACTCACTACTGGGTCAAGGGAGGAGCCAGAGATATGAGTAGGGAAATCAACAAAGTTTCTCATGTCAAACACTGCAAGAAGGTCATCAAAGTCCCTCTGTATAAGGTGCTGGTTGAGGTCACCAACAATTATAATATGTTGACAGTTGTGTTGTAGCAGAAGGGAGTCAATATTTTCCATTAGGAAGTTGATGGGGTCTGCATGTTGCCACTGAGGTCTGTACATTGCACATGCTAGTACAGAGGTACTAGTGTTTATACAGAGCTTGAAGAACATCATTTCAAGATGTGTAGGGGTGGCAACATCAATGTGCTGGGCATGAACACTTTTAGAGAAGCACACAGCAACACCTCCTCCTTGCCCTTGCCTGTCTCTTCTCATCCATGAGGTGTAGCCAGCAATTCTTGCAAAATTTTCTGGAGTCCTGTCATCCAAAAATGTTTCAACAACAGCTATCATGTCGGGACGTCGAGTGTTCACAAAACTATGTGTGAGCTCTCCAACATTAGTAATGAAACCTCTAATGTTGGCCGACAGGATGCTGATAGACTCACAAAACTATGTGTGAGCTCTCCAACATTCTCTAATGAAACCTCTCTCTGTTGGCCGACAGGATGCTGATAGACTCTCTCTCTCTGTCTCTCTCTCTATGAAGTTGGAGCCATCTGTGGGCCAGCATTTTCATTTGATCAACTGACTTTATCTCGTTGACATCATTATGCTGTACGAATGTGTTCATACTCGAGTCATCCTGGGGATAAATGATCTCAGATGAAGTGATGTTCTGGAGAAGGGTACAGCCAGAGTGAAGTTGCTGCTTTCTGCCCGTCTTGTGGTAGAAGCTTGCTTCTCGCTGTCCTCGAAGTGGATCCAAGTGTGGTACATTTGACAATATTGGCCTTGTACATAACAGTAAGGCCACCCACATCCCTCCTATGTTGAAGGCTCTGCTGAAATGACAGATCTATCCAGGATGGGTCCAGGCGAGAGATGAGACGTCTTGCTCTGTTCTCTACTCTGTCAAGCAGTCGCAGATGAGAGGGGGGGCAGGCAAACCAAGAAAGTGGAGCATACTCAAGGTGTGAGCGTACTTGTGCCTCGTACAGAATCTTGCAACCCCTACTGTCAAGCAGATGCGAGATACGGCGAAGTGCTGTAAGCTTCCTGGCTGCCTTGTTTGCAAGATTTACAACATGGTTCTTCATGGTTAGTTTGGAGTCAAATTTCACCCCAAGGATATCAACTTCTTCTCCAGGTGCCAACATTCTCCCATTCATCCTTACTACTGCACCAGCATTACCATCATGGTGCCTAGAGACGATCATCATTTGCGTTTTCTCAGGTGCAAATGTTACTTGCCATCTATTTCCCCAAGCTGATATAGCTCTCAGCTGGTGATTGATGTAGCTTAGAGCAGCTGGCATTTCTTCTCTTGGATAAGTGAATGTCAGTGTACAGTCGTCTGCATATGCATGTGATTCTGGGATGAGATGAAGAAGGTCGTTGAAGTAGACATTCCATAACAATGGTCCCAGCACGCTTCCTTGTGGAACACTTGCCCCAATAGGATGTCTTGCTGATTCCGTTCCATTGAGAACTACACTTAGAGATCTACCATGAAGGTAATCACTGAGGAGACATAGCGTAGAGCCTGCAATTCCCAGTGCTTGAAGTTTTGCTAAGAGGCCCTGGTGCCACACCCGGTCGAAAGCGCCAGCAATGTCCAGTGCTACCACACAGCTGACTTTGGATTCATCCAGTGACTGGTGCCACTTAGTGGAGAGGTTTAACAACAGATCAGCAGCAGAGTAACCTTTCCTGAAGCCATATTGACGATCACAAAGTAGTGAGTGGTAGTCAAAAAACTCTGTCATTTGTCTTGAGATTATTGTCTCAAGGATCTTACCAGTGATTGACAGGAGTGACACTGGTCTGTAGTTGCTGATTTCTGCTCTGCTCTTCTTTTTGTGAACAGGGACTACATTTGCCTCTTTCCATAGAGAGGGCCATTTACACTGTACTAGGCAGTGCTGAAAGATGCGAGTTAGAGGTGCTGCTAGCTGGTCTGCACATCTTCTCAGCAATCTTGGGCTCAACTTGTCTGGGCCCACAGCCTTTTCTTGGTCAAGCGATTTAAGAAGGAAATGCACCTCCTCCTGCCTTATTGTCACCACTGACAGTTTTGACACAGTTCTTGCAGCTAGCCAAGGAGGGTCCCTTGCTGGATCAGGAACTTGCATTTTGGTAGCAAAGTGTTCAGCAAAGAGGTCCGCCTTCTCTTGACTACTAGTAGAGGTGGTCCCATCCTGTCGATTTAGAGGTGGAATGAGTTCATCAGGCAGATAACCTTGTCTGTCCTTGACCAGGGACCACCAGGTTTTGGAGCTACACTGTTAATGCTACACTTTATCACTGGCTGGCGCTATAGCCTTTATTGACTTGTGCTGCTTTAGTATCGTACATATCATAGAATCACTGAAGAAGGCACATTCTCCCCTCTCTCTTCCTCCTCCACTTTGGTACTCTGCTACGAGTTCTATCTTGAATTCTATAGTTTCTCACCTTTACCAAAGTAACAAAAAAAGGCACAATACCGTGACTGGAACTATACACAAATAACCCACACATAGAAGAGAGGAGCTTACGACGACGTTTCGGTCCAACTTGGACCAGTGTGACTTTGTAAATGGTCCAAGTCGGACTGAAACATCGTCGTAAGCTCCTCTCTTCTATGTGCGGGTTATTTGTGTAACTTTACCAAAGGGCTGGCACTAGTACAATATTTTACGATGTTTTCATGTGTTTCATGATTGTTCATGGTTTAATAGGTTAAGGAAGCAGTATTGTATTATATTTCCCTACAATATATTGGGGTACCAAACATTTACGGTTTTTCAACATTTGCCAGGTTCTTGATCCCCTAACCCTTGTGAATGTTGAGGGAGACCTGTATATCTCTTTCTCTTTTTCTCTCTCTTCTCTCTTTTTCTCTTTCTTTCTCTTTCTCTCTCTGATAATTTTTGTTTATTTCACTGGTTAGTAATGTTACCTCTTTACAGACAAGTTTTTTTTATTTTTTTTAATGAGATTTTTACCCAATTTTTTTTAACCCTCAGGAACCCACAAAATTTGGAGTTAAACGGCCTTTGGGAGAAAATACTGGAGGTGGAATAAAGAGAAGACGTAGGAATTCTGACGAAAATAGAATTGTTGGATTACCTCCCAATGCTGCAAAAGTCCGGCACAGAAGAGTTAGATGTAAGGGTTTTTCTCTGAATTAATTTTTTATTAATCATTGCTAAAGATTGCAGGGCAGTGCTCTGTGACCCATACAGGTTTATCTCTTATTTTTAATGTAATAATTATGTTGAGGTGGTTTGGGCATTTTGAGAGAATGAAGTAGAATACAATGACCAAGTGTGTGTGTAAATCAGGTGGAAGGAAGGAAGGGTGGGGGCAATCCCAAGAAGGGTTGGAAGGGAGGGGGTAAAGGTGATGTCGAGTACTTGGGACTTGCGCACGTAGGAGGCTTATGAGAGTATGGTTTATTAGTGTAGTGGTGTCTTCATATTTCTGGCAAGACAGCTATTGAAGGAATGATTTTTTTTTTGGGTGGGGGATGGAAAAGGGTGATCACCTTATCTTTGTAGGAGATGGCTGGTATGTTAAAAAAAAAATAAACTGTATATTGTGGTATTTTCTATATGGCCACCTCTATAAATTCAAGGGGGATAAGGGGCAGTTACATTTGTAGAGGTCATATAAAATTGTTTATCATAAATAATGTACATTTGTTTTAATAATTTTAACAAGTTTTTGCATGAGTACAAGTAGAATTTAAAAAATACACTTTCTTGACCAAATTGTGTAACAAACACACATGATTTATGGATTTAGAAAAGGCATATGATAGAGTGGATAGGGGAGCAATGTGGCAGATGTTGCAAGTGTATAGAATAGGTAGTAAGTTACTAAGCGCTGTTAAGAGTTTTTACGAGGATAGTGAGGCTCAGGTTAGGGTGTGTAGGAGACGGAGATTACTTCCCAGTAAAAGTAGGTCTTAGACATGGATGTGTAATGTCCCCATGGTTGTTGAACATATTTATAGATGGGTTTGTAAAATAAGTTGGGGAGTGGGGTGGGATTACATTTTTTTTTTTTTCAACAAGTCGGCTGTCTCCCACTGAGGCAGGATTAAATTATGGGAATCAAATTCAAAATGGGAGTTGACGCAGTTACTTTTTGCTGATGATACTGTGCTTTTGGTAGATTCTAAAGAAAAGTTGCAAAGGTTAGTAGATGAGTTTGGGAGGGTGTGTAAATGGAGAAAGTTGAAAGTGAACATAGATAAAGAGTAAGGTGATGAGGGTATCAAATGATTTAGATAAAAAAAATTAGATATCACATTGGAGGTAGGGAGGGAGTATGAAAAAAGTAATTGTGTTCAGATATTTGGGAGCTGACTTGTCAGCAGGTGGGTTTATGAAAGATGAGGCTAGGCATACAATTGATGAAAGGAAAAAGGTGAGTGGTGCTTTGAGGTATGTGTGGAGACAAAAAAACATTATCTATGGAGGCAAAGCAGGGAATGTACGAGAGTATAGTGGTACCAACACACTTGTGTGGGTGTGAAGCATGGGTTGTGAATGCTGCAGCAAGGAGGGGGCTGGAGGGAGTGGAGATGTCAGGTCTAAAAGCAGTGTGTGATGTAAATATTATACAGAGAATTTGTAGCATGGAAATTAGAAGGTGTGGAGTTAAGTATTAGTCAGAAGGCTGAAGAGGGGTTATTGAGGTGGTTTGGGCATTTAGAGAGGATGGAACAAAGTAGGAGGAGTTGGAGAGCATATAAATCTGTAGAGGAAGGAAGGTGGGGTAGGGGTCATCCTAGGAAAGGTTGGAGGGAGGGGGTAAAGGAGGTTTTGTGTGTGAGGGGCTTGGACTTCCAGCAAGCGTGCATGAGTGTGTTAAATAGGAGTAAATGGAGATGAATGGTTTCTGGGACCTGATGAGCTGTTGGAGTGTGAGCAGGGTAATATTTTGTGAAGGGATTCAGGGAAACCGATTAGCCAGACTTGAGTCCTGGAGGTGGGAAGTACAGTGCCTGCACTTTCAAGGAGGGGTTTGGGATATTGGCTGTTTGGAGTGTCTTCTAAACTGTTGTATCTGAGTGCCTCTGCAAAGACAGTGATTATGTGTGAGTGGTGGTGAAAGTGTTGAATGATGATGAAAGTTTTTTCTTTCTTTTTGGGTCACCCTGCCTTGGTTTGAAATGGCCAGTGTTAAAAAAAAAAATAAAAAGTGGTGCAAAAATTTAGTTTTCAAGATCTCAATTGTTCTTCCTGTACAGAATTGCCATAATTTTAAGTTGGATTGCTTGTGAGGGGCATTTTCCAATGTTCCTCTGCTTTTGTTTTTCAAGTGGGGTTTCTTAATGAAGGGCTCTTGATCCAAGGACAAAGATGCCCACCCCATATCAGTCCATGACTGCCTCCAGTTTTCAAGGTGCTTTATTATTCTTATGGGTTTAGTTTTTTCCATGAAGGTGCTAATCTATTTTTCCTTGTTCTTTTGAAATCTATATCAAGAGCTTTTATATCTTTCAAGCAACTTGCTAAAATTTGGATGAATTCCTCTTTCATCTCTAATCTTTGAGTACATTCAGAAAATTGTCTTTACTTAGTTCTAAGGTTTAATTTTCTAAACAGTGAGGAACTAATGATGCTGTTTGGATCAAGCACTGAATAAATTTTCAAAAAGTCTGAAAGCTCATCTTCTGTTGGATCTGGTACATGTTATTTTTGTCCCACTTAAGCAACTATATTTCCTTCAGTTTTCTGCAAAATTGCTTCTATATAAAATTGCTTCTATACAGAAAAAAGTAGCAGCTATTGATTGGTGGCTCATTGTCGAATAGTGTGTGTTTACGTATTTCATTAGATTAGTGGATAACCGTATAGTGTCCCAGTAGATTGCTTACTGAACACATTTGTTTACCTGCTAAATATGTGACAAATACATGCAAATTTCATTTTAATTTGACAAGGCATATGTCATTTTAGTCGCATAGGAACTGTTTACAGTACTATATGCATTGAGACCTTTATAGCTTTTTAAATCCTCTGATGTATATGGACTTCCTGAAAAATGAAGTAGTTCATGATGTATTTTAAATTTCCTTCATATTTCACTTTCCTACAGTTGAAGACACTACTAAAGTGGCTTCTTTCATTGTCCTAAAGTACCTTCCTTTATTTAATGATAATTTCTGTAGTCTGTGACAGTATATACACTCATCCGAGTTGCTGTACCTACCTATATGTGGTTGTAGTTGCCTGGTTAACTATGATGTGTGTGAAAACAGTATAGCTATCATGGGGAAGGTGTTAGTAGCAGGTTAAATAAAGTACATTATCATGACCATGTATGTAATTTTTATTTTTTTTATTATCACACTGGCTGATTCCCACCAGGGCAGGGTGGCTCGAAAAAGAAAAACTTTCACCATCATTCACTCCATCACTGTCTTGCCAGAAGGGTGCTTTACACTACAGTTTTTAAACTGCAACATTAACACCCCTCCTTCAGAGTGCAGGCACTGTACTTCCCATCTCCAGGACTCGACTCCGGCCTGCCGGTTTCCCTGAACCCCTTCATAAATGTTACTTTGCTCACACTCCAACAGCACGTCAAGTATTAAAAACCATTTGTCTCCATTCACTCCTATCAAACCTTCTCTCACATGCCTGCTGGAAGTCCAAGCCCCTCGCACACAAAACCTCCTTTACCCCCTCCCTCCAACCTTTCCTAGGCCGACCCCTACCCCGCCTTCCTTCCACTACAGACTGATACACTCTTGAAGTCATTCTGTTTCGCTCCATTCTCTCTACATGTCCGAACCACCTCAACAACCCTTCCTCAGCCCTCTGGACAACAGTTTTGGTAATCCCTCACCTCCTCCTGCTAACTAAAATTTTAATGCTTATCATAATTTTATTTGGATTGATTAACCTTTACAATCTTTTATCATTACCAATGTGTGCATTTTTTTTTTTTTGGAGGCGGAGGGAGAGGGAGGGGACAGCCATGGTGTTGGTCACATGATGGGTCAGGTGTTATGTGCTTTGCATGGAAAACTTTATTGTCATATTCATTTTACAGGTAAATTATGTGAATCTTGTCTACGTGAAGACTGCAAAAAATGTGGGTTCTGTCTAGATATGGTAAAATATGGAGGCCCAGGTACCATGAAGCAAACTTGTAAAATGAAAAAATGTTCACAGGTGAGGATTATGGTATAATCTTTTCAATTCTCTAATTTAAAATTTAATAATGCTTTGTTTTTCCTGTACTATATATTGAGCAGGATCGTATTCTCCAGTGGTTATTTTTTTATTATCACACTGGCCGATTCCCACCAAGGCAGGGTGGCCCGAAAAAGAAAAACTTTCACCATCATTCACTCCATCACTGTCTTGCCAGAAGGGTGCTTTACACTACAGTTTTTAAACTGCAACATTAACACCCCTCCTTCAGAGTGCAGGCACTGTACTTCCCATCTCCAGGACTCAAGTCCGGCCTGCCGGTTTCCCTGAATCCCTTCATAAATGTTACTTTGCTCACACTCCAACAGCACGTCAAGTATTAAAAACCATTTGTCTCCATTCACTCCTATCAAACACGCTCACGCATGCCTGCTGGAAGTCCAAGCCCCTCGCACACAAAACCTCCTTTACCCCCTCCCTCCAACCCTTCCTAGGCCGACCCCTACCCCGCCTTCCTTCCACTACAGACTGATACACTCTTGAAGTCATTCTGTTTCGCTCCATTCTCTCTACATGTCCGAACCACCTCAACAACCCTTCCTCAGCCCTCTGGACAACAGTTTTGGTAATCCCGCACCTCCTCCTAACTTCCAAACTACGAATTCTCTGCATTATATTCACACCACACATTGCCCTCAGACATGACATCTCCACTGCCTCCAGCCTTCTCCTCGCTGCAACATTCATCACCCACGCTTCACACCCATATAAGAGCGTTGGTAAAACTATACTCTCATACATTCCCCTCTTTGCCTCCAAGGACAAAGTTCTTTGTCTCCACAGACTCCTAAGTGCACCACTCACTCTTTTTCCCTCATCAATTCTATGATTCACCTCATCTTTCATAGACCCATCCGCTGACACGTCCACTCCCAAATATCTGAATACGTTCACCTCCTCCATACTCTCTCCCTCCAATCTGATATTCAATCTTTCATCACCTAATCTTTTTGTTATCCTCATAACCTTACTCTTTCCTGTATTCACCTTTAATTTTCTTCTTTTGCACACCCTACCAAATTCATCCACCAATCTCTGCAACTTCTCTTCAGAATCTCCCAAGAGCACAGTGTCATCAGCAAAGAGCAGCTGTGACAACTCCCACTTTGTGTGTGATTCTTTATCTTTTAACTCCACGCCTCTTGCCAAGACCCTCGCATTTACTTCTCTTACAACCCCATCTATAAATATATTAAACAACCACGGTGACATCACACATCCTTGTCTAAGGCCTACTTTTACTGGGAAAAAATTTCCCTCTTTCCTACATACTCTAACTTGAGCCTCACTATCCTCGTAAAAACTCTTCACTGCTTTCAGTAACCTACCTCCTACACCATACACTTGCAACATCTGCCACATTGCCCCCCTATCCACCCTGTCATACGCCTTTTCCAAATCCATAAATGCCACAAAGACCTCTTTAGCCTTATCTAAATACTGTTCACTTATATGTTTCACTGTAAACACCTGGTCCACACACCCCCTACCTTTCCTAAAGCCTCCTTGTTCATCTGCTATCCTATTCTCCGTCTTACTCTTAATTCTTTCAATTATAACTCTACCATACACTTTACCAGGTACACTCAACAGACTTATCCCCCTATAATTTTTGCACTCTCTTTTATCCCCTTTGCCTTTATACAAAGGAACTATGCATGCTCTCTGCCAATCCCTAGGTACCTTACCCTCTTCCATACATTTATTAAATAATTGCACCAACCACTCCAAAACTATATCCCCACCTGCTTTTAACATTTCTATCTTTATCCCATCAATCCCGGCTGCCTTACCCCCTTTCATTTTACCTACTGCCTCACGAACTTCCCCCACACTCACAACTGGCTCTTCCTCACTCCTACAAGATGTTATTCCTCCTTGCCCTATACACGAAATCACAGCTTCCCTATCTTCATCAACATTTAACAATTCCTCAAAATATTCCCTCCATCTTCCCAATACCTCTAACTCTCCATTTAATAACTCTCCTCTCCTATTTTTAACTGACAAATCCATTTGTTCTCTAGGCTTTCTTAACTTGTTAATCTCACTCCAAAACTTTTTCTTATTTTCAACAAAATTTGTTGATAACATCTCACCCACTCTCTCATTTGCTCTCTTTTTACATTGCTTCACCACTCTCTTAACTTCTCTCTTTTTCTCCATATACTCTTCCCTCCTTGCATCACTTCTACTTTGTAAAAACTTCTCATATGCTAACTTTTTCTCCCTTACTACTCTCTTTACATCATCATTCCACCAATCGCTCCTCTTCCCTCCTGCACCCACTTTCCTGTAACCACAAACTTCTGCTGAACACTCTAACACTACATTTTTAAACCTACCCCATACCTCTTCGACCCCATTGCCTATGCTCTCATTAGCCCATCTATCCTCCAATAGCTGTTTATATCTTACCCTAACTGCCTCCTCTTTTAGTTTATAAACCTTCACCTCTCTCTTCCCTGATGCTTCTATTCTCCTTGTATCCCATCTACCTTTTACTCTCAGTGTAGCTACAACTAGAAAGTGATCTGATATATCTGTGGCCCCTCTATAAACATGTACATCCTGAAGTCTACTCAACAGTCTTTTATCTACCAATACATAATCCAACAAACTACTGTCATTTCGCCCTACATCATATCGTGTATACTTATTTATCCTCTTTTTCTTAAAATATGTATTACCTATAACTAAACCCCTTTCTATACAAAGTTCAATCAAAGGGCTCCCATTATCATTTACACCTGGCACCCCAAACTTACCTACCACACCCTCTCTAAAAGTTTCTCCTACTTTAGCATTCAAGTCCCCTACCACAATTACTCTCTCACTTGGTTCAAAGGCTCCTATACATTCACTTAACATCTCCCAAAATCTCTCTCTCTCCTCTGCATTCCTCTCTTCTCCAGGTGCATACACGCTTATTATGACCCACTTCTCGCATCCAACCTTTACTTTAATCCACATAATTCTTGAATTTACACATTCATATTCTCTTTTCTCCTTCCATAACTGATCATTTAACATTACTGCTACCCCTTCCTTTGCTCTAACTCTCTCAGATACTCCAGATTTAATCCCATTTATTTCCCCCCACTGAAACTCTCCTACCCCCTTCAGCTTTGTTTCGCTTAGGGCCAGGACATCCAACTTCTTTTCATTCATAACATCAGCAATCATCTGTTTCTTGTCATCCGCACTACATCCACGCACATTTAAGCAACCCAGTTTTATAAAGTTTTTCTTCTTCTCTTTTTTAGTAATTGTATACAGGAGAAGGGGTTACTAGCCCATTGCTCCCGGCATTTTAGTCGCTGGAGATAAGAGGAAATAAACAATGGGAAGAAAACTATGTAATATATGCAATGGGCCCCCTTCTCCTGTATACATTTACTAAAAAAGAGAAGAAGAAAAACTTTATAAAACTGGGATGCTTAAATGTGCGTGGATGTAGTGCGGATGACAAGAAACAGATGATTGCTGATGTTATGAATGAAAAGAAGTTGGATGTCCTGGCTCTAAGCGAAACAAAGCTGAAGGGGGTAGGAGAGTTTCAGTGGGGGGAAATAAATGGGATTAAATCTGGAGTATCTGAGAGAGTTAGAGCAAAGGAAGGGGTAGCAGTAATGTTAAATGATCAGTTATGGAAGGAGAAAAGGGAATACGAATGTGTAAATTCAAGGATTATGTGGATTAAAGTAAAGGTTGGATGCGAAAAGTGGGTCATAATAAGCGTGTGTGCACCTGGAGAAGAGAGGAATGTAGAGGAGAGAGAGAGATTTTGGGAGATGTTAAATGAATGTATAGGAACCTTTGAACCAAGTGAGAGAGCAATTGTGGTAGGGGACCTGAATGCTAAAGTAGGAGAAACCTTTAGAGAGGGTGTGGTAGGTAAGTTTCGGGTGCCAGGTGTAAATGATAATGGGAGCCCTTTGATTGAACTTTGTATAGAAAGGGGTTTAGTTATAGGTAATACATATTTTAAGAAAAAGAGGACAAATAAGTTTACAAGATATGATGTAGGGCGAAATGACAGTACAGTGGACCCCCGCATAACGATTACCTCCAAATGTGACCAATTATGTAAGTGTATTTATGTAAGTGCATTTGTACGTGTATGTTTCGGGGTCTGAAATAGACTAATCTACTTCACAATATTTCTTATGGGAACAAATTCGGTCAGTACTGGCACCTGAACATACTTCTGGAGTGAAAAAATATCGTTAACTGGGGGTCCACTGTAGTTTGTTGGATTATGTATTGGTAGATAATAGACTGTTGAGTAGACTTCAGGATGTACATGTTTATAGAGGGGCCACAGATATATCAGATCACTTTTTAGTTGTAGCTACACTGAGAGTAAAAGGTAGATGGGATACAAGGAGAATAGAAGCATCGGGGAAGAGAGAGGTGAAGGTTTATAAACTAAAAGAGGAGGCAGTTAGGGTAAGATGTAAACAGCTATTGGAGGATAGATGGGCTAATGAGAGCATAGGCAATGGGGTCGAAGAGGTATGGGGTAGGTTTAAAAATGTAGTGTTAGAGTGTTCAGCAGAAGTTTGTGGTTACAGGAAAGTGGGTGCAGGAGGGAAGAGGAGCGATTGGTGGAATGATGATGTAAAGAGAGTAGTAAGGGAGAAAAAGTTAGAATACGAGAAGTTTTTACAAAGTAGAAGTGATGCAAGATGGGAAGAGTATATGGAGAAAAAGAGAGGTTAAGAGAGTGGTGAAGCAATGTAAAAAGAGAGCAAATGAGAGAGTGGGTGAGATGTTATCAACAAATTTTGTTGAAAATAAGAAAAAGTTTTGGAGTGAGATTAACAAGTTAACCCTTTCAGGGTCCGTCCCGTAGATCTACGGCTTTACGTTCAGGGTCCAAACCGTAGATCTACGCCATGAGCTCAGCTCACTCTGATAAACTGTGAGTGGTACATTTGGGCCTAGATATGAGAGAATACATCTATGTGGTATGTGTGCACCACATAAAACAGATCCTGCAGCACACTGTGTATAATGAGAGAAAAAAAATGAAATCATGATTTTTCGATTAAAACAGCAACTTTGCAGTGTTTTTTCGTATGTTTTTTATAGTTGTATTTGCGATTTCTTGGTCTCATTTGATAGAATGGAAGACATATTACAGAAATAGAGATGATTTTGATTGGTTTTAGCATTGGAAATGGCTTGAAACTGAGCTCAAAGTAGCAGAAATGTTAAATTTTTGCCGATATTCAAGAGTAAACAAACGACCTCACACGTCTAATACACGTCAGCTGGTGGGTCTAATATACATTCACAAATATGGTGATGATATTTATACAATTATTACAGTATTGCATAACAGTAAATCTTCTATTTTTTGGTGTGAATAAAAATTCATTATGTGAATAAAAAATCAAAATGGAATTTATTTGTAAAGCCTCAAAACATAACTAATGAACAGAGGAAATGTTAGTTTAGTGCCAGGAATGCCTACATTGTTCATTCTGGACCCTATTTTGAAATTGGAATATTTTGAACTTTGTGTTAAATTGGCCAAATTAACAATTTCCGATCACTTTATTTTGTAGTTGAAACAGTTGACTTGGCGATTTCTTGTGCTCAATCGATAGAATAGAAGTAATACTAGTGAAATAGCTAAGAATTTGGTTGATTGGAATAATGTAATTGGCCTAAAATGGGAGTCAAAGTCGGCAAAATCGCCGATTCGTAAATATCGCTGACACATCAAAATTCGCGAGAGCATAATTTCGTCAATTTTCCACCAAATTTCGTACTTTTTGTTTTATTACCTTCACAAAAAGATTCTCTACGATTTCATAAGAAAAAATAACAAATTTTTTTTTTGAAAATTCTTGGACACTGGTGCGTGACTCCAGATTTGGGCCTTGGACCCTGAAAGGGTTAAATGGAGAGTTAGAGGTATTGGGAAGATGGAGGGAATATTTTGGGGAATTGTTAAATGAAAGTAAAGGTATTACCGACACAATGGAAACATAAACACATATGAGTTTAATGTGATCTTTTATGTGTTTATTTTGAGGAATTGTTAAATGTTGATGAAGATAGGGAAGCTGTGATTTCGTGTATAGGGCAAGGAGGAATAACATCTTGTAGGAGTGAGGAAGAGCCAGTTGTGAGTGTGGGGGAAGTTCGTGAGGCAGTAGGTAAAATGAAAGGGGGTAAGGCAGCCGGGATTGATGGGATAAAGATAGAAATGTTAAAAGCAGGTGGGGATATAGTTTTGGAGTGGTTGGTGCAATTATTTAATAAATGTATGGAAGAGGGTAAGGTACCTAGGGATTGGCAGAGAGCATGCATAGTTCCTTTGTATAAAGGCAAAGGGGATAAAAGAGAGTGCAAAAATTATAGGGGGATAAGTCTGTTGAGTATACCTGGTAAAGTGTATGGTAGAGTTATTATTGAAAGAATTAAGAGTAAGACGGAGAATAGGATAGCAGATGAACAAGGAGGCTTTAGGAAAGGTAGGGGGTGTGTGGACCAGGTGTTTACAGTGAAACATATAAGTGAACAGTATTTAGATAAGGCTAAAGAGGTCTTTGTGGCATTTATGGATTTGGAAAAGGCGTATGACAGGGTGGATAGGGGGGCAATGTGGCAGATGTTGCAAGTGTATGGTGTAGGAGGTAGGTTACTGAAAGCAGTGAAGAGTTTTTACGAGGATAGTGAGGCTCAAGTTAGAGTATGTAGGAAAGAGGGAAATTATTTCCCAGTAAAAGTAGGCCTTAGACAAGGATGTGTGATGTCACCGTGGTTGTTTAATATATTTATAGATGGGGTTGTAAGAGAAGTAAATGCGAGGGTCTTGGCAAGAGGCGTGGAGTTAAAAGATAAAGAATCACACACAAAGTGGGAGTTGTCACAGCTGCTCTTTGCTGATGACACTGTGCTCTTGGGAGATTCTGAAGAGAAGTTGCAGAGATTGGTGGATGAATTTGGTAGGGTGTGCAAAAGAAGAAAATTAAAGGTGAATACAGGAAAGAGTAAGGTTATGAGGATAACAAAAAGATTAGGTGATGAAAGATTGAATATCAGATTGGAGGGAGAGAGTATGGAGGAGGTGAATGTATTCAGATATTTGGGAGTGGACGTGTCAGCGGATGGGTCTATGAAAGATGAGGTGAATCATAGAATTGATGAGGGGAAAAGGGTGAGTGGTGCACTTAGGAGTCTGTGGAGACAAAGAACTTTGTCCTTGGAGGCAAAGAGGGGAATGTATGAGAGTATAGTTTTACCAACGCTCTTATATGGGTGTGAAGCATGGGTGATGAATGTTGCAGCGAGGAGAAGGCTGGAGGCAGTGGAGATGTCATGTCTGAGGGCAATGTGTGGTGTGAATATAATGCAGAGAATTCGTAGTTTGGAAGTTAGGAGGAGGTGCGGGATTACCAAAACTGTTGTCCAGAGGGCTGAGGAAGGGTTGTTGAGGTGGTTCGGACATGTAGAGAGAATGGAGCGAAACAGAATGACTTCAAGAGTGTATCAGTCTGTAGTGGAAGGAAGGCGGGGTAGGGGTCGGCCTAGGAAAGGTTGGAGGGAGGGGGTAAAGGAGGTTTTGTGTGCGAGGGGCTTGGACTTCCAGCAGGCATGCATGAGCGTGTTTGATAGGAGTGAATGGAGACAAATGGTTTTTAATACTTGACGTGCTGTTGGAGTGTGAGCAAAGTAACATTTATGAAGGGATTCAGGGAAACCGGCAGGCCGGACTTGAGTCCTGGAGATGGGAAGTACAGTGCCTGCACTCTGAAGGAGGGGTGTTAATGTTGCAGTTTAAAAACTGTAGTGTAAAGCACCCTTCTGGCAAGACAGTGATGGAGTGAATGATGGTGAAAGTTTTTCTTTTTCGGGCCACCCTGCCTTGGTGGGAATCGGCCAGTGTGATAATAAAAAAAAATGATACTGTGCTTATGGGAGATTCTAAAGAAAAATTGCAAAGGTTAGTGGATGAGTTTGAGAATGTGTGTAAAGGTAGAAAGTTGAAAGTGAACATAGAAAAGAGTAAGGTGATGAGGGTGTCAAATGATTTAGATAAAGAAAAATTGGATATCAAATTGGGGAGGAGGAGTATGGAAGAAGTGAATGTTTTCAGATACTTGGGAGTTGACGTGTCGGCGGATGGATTTATGAAGGATGAGGTTAATCATAGAATTGATGAGGGAAAAAAGGTGAGTGGTGCGTTGAGGTATATGTGGAGTCAAAAAACGTTATCTATGGAGGCAAAGAAGGGAATGTATGAAAGTATAGTAGTACCAACACTCTTATATGGGTGTGAAGCTTGGGTGGTAAATGCAGCAGCGAGGAGACGGTTGGAGGCAGTGGAGATGTCCTGTCTAAGGGCAATGTGTGGTGTAAATATTATGCAGAAAATTCGGAGTGTGGAAATTAGGAGAAGGTGTGGAGTTAATAAAAGTATTAGTCAGAGGGCAGAAGAGGGGTTGTTGAGGTGGTTTGGTCATTTAGAGAGAATGGATCAAAGTAGAATGACATGGAAAGCATATAAATCTATAGGGGAAGGAAGGCGGGGTAGGGGTCGTCCTCGAAAGGGTTGGAGAGAGGGGGTAAAGGAGGTTTTGTGGGCAAGGGGCTTGGACTTCCAGCAAGCGTGCGTGAGCGTGTTAGATAGGAGTGAATGGAGACGAATGGTACTTGGGACCTGACGATCTGTTGGAGTGTGAGCAGGGTAATATTTAGTGAAGGGATTCAGGGAAACCGGTTATTTTCATATACAGTGGACCCCCGGTTAACGATTTTAATCCGTGCAAGAGGGGTAATTGTTATGCGAAATAATCGGTATGCGAATGAATTTTCCCCATAAGAAATAATGGAAATCAAATTAATCCGTGCAAGACACCCAAAAGTATGAAAAAAAAATTTTTACCACATGAAATATACATTTTCCCACACACAAAGAGAAGGATACATGCACAATAGTAGAGTAGTACATGCACAGTATATATTGTGCATGTACTAGTCTACTAAATGAAGAATAAATGACACTTACCTTTATTGAAGATGCAGCAATGACTGATGAGACACTGTGTCCTGGGAGTGCCTTTTCCTCCTGAGTACTGTAGGTCCTGTTTGGCATTTTCTTCCAGAACAGGCCTTATCACACTGTGTATGCCACTACGATTCTTAAATCTCTCAAACCAACCTTTGCTGGCTTTAAATTCACCAATATGAGCACTAGTTCCAGGCATTTTTCCCTGTTCACCTGGGTGTTAGTCGACTTGTGTGGGTTGCATCCTGGGAGACAAGATTAAGGACCCCAATGGAAATAAGTTAGACAGTCTTCGATGACACTGACTTTTTTGGGTTATCCTGGGTGGCAAATCCTCTGGGGTTAATTGTTTCTTGGTATTCTCAATAAGCCACACCAACAACGGTGCTACAGCAGCAGCAGCAACAGATGGTGGTACAGCAGCAACAGACAATGCTACAGCAGCAGCAGCAGACGATGCTACAGCAGCAGCAGCAGCTGACAGTGCAGCAGCAGCAGCAGCTGTACCACCAATAGTAGCGATACTTATTATACAACCTGATCTTTTCATACTTATCAATGATCTCTATTCTATTGTAATTCTCACCCTTATTGCTGTAGGGTTGGCACTAGAAGCTTTCTTGGGGCCCATGGTCACTTATTTTCCAGAAAAAGCACCGAAAACACTGTAATAATACGAAATATTCCGATTGTATGCTTGGATGTTACCGCGGAGGCTGGCTGGTAAACAATGCCACCGGCGGAACATGTGAGCGTGGCTCAGGCCGCACATTGGACGCGTCTCGGACGAAAATCGGTGAGCGGGTTTTTAATCGGTATGTGAGGCAAAATTTTTGCGATTAAAGTAAGCGGTATGCGGATTAATCGCTATGTGATGCCATCGTTATGCGGGGGTCCACTGTAGTCGGACTTGAGTCCTGGAAATGGGAAGTACAATGCCTGCACTTTAAAGGAGGGGTTTGGGATATTGGCAGTTTGGAGGGATATGTTGTGTATCTTTATATATGTATGCTTCTAGACTGTTGTATTCTGAGCACCTCTGCAAAAACAGTGATAATGTGCGAGTGTGGTGAAAGTGTTGAATGATGATGAAAGTATTTTCTTTTTGGGGATTTTCTTTCTTTTTTTGGGTCACCCTGCCTCGGTGGGAGACGGCCGACTTGTTGAAAAAAAAAAAAAAAAAAAAATGTCACCCTGCCATGGTGGGAGACGGCCGACTTGTTGAAAAAAAAAAAAAATGTATGTGTAGTGTGACCTAAGTGTAAGTAGAAGTAGCAAGACTTACCTGAAATCTTGCATGTTCATGAGACAGAAAAAAGGACACCAGCAATCCTACCATCATGTAAAACAATTACAGACAAAAGGACACCAGCAATCCTATATTTATTTATTTATTTATTTAGTAATTTAAGCATACATACAGAGGTACAAAAAATACAGGTAAGAGCAGCATGCCAAAGCCACTTATATGCATAGCATTACGGGCTGGCTTAAAATTAACTTAAGATTAACTAAGCAATGATGAAATCAGTGATAAAACATTATTGTAAACAGATAACTATAAAGCACAAATGAGTATTACAAAGACAGGTCATATGGTTGCTTGCATTGCTGTACATTCAGTCGAATGGAGTATTCTGTTAGGTAGTGTATTTAAAAAAATAATAAAGTTAGATTGGGTCCTAGGTTTAACATTTGTGTGATATAATTGTGAGTAACATATAGGATATACAATTTATAAGGTTCAGTTATTCAGTATTTATTTGGTTTTGAATGAGTAAGTGATCTTTGAGAAGAGACTTGAATTTATAAACAGGTAGTGTTTCTTTTATATTTACAGGTAATGAATTCCAGATTTTAGGGCCTTTTATGTGCATTGAGTTTTTGCATAGCGTGAGATGGACACGAGGAACATCAAAGAGTGATCTGTGCCTTGTGTTATGGTCATGTGTTCTGTTGAGGTTGGCAAGGAGATGTTTGAGGGGAGGGTTAATATCAGAGTTAAGTGTTCTATGTATGTAATAGGTGCAATAATAAGTATGGATGTTTTGTATGGTGAGTAGGTTGAGTGTTTTGAATATTGGTGGAGTGTGCTGCCTGTAGTGAGAATTTGTTATCATTCTAACTGCAGCCTTTTGTTGGGTAATTAGTGGTCTGAGATGGTTAATTGTTGTTGAGCCCCATGCACAAATTCCATAGGTGAGATAGGGGTAAATAAGAGAGTGATAAAGGGCCAGGAGGGCTGACTGTGGAACATAGTACCGTATCTTCGATAGTATGCCTACAGTCTTGGAAATTTTCTTAGAAATTTGTTGTATATGTGTATGAAATTTGAGTCTATTATCAAGGTGGATTCCTAAGAATTTTCCCTCTGTTAGCTTTGTGATAGGTGATCCGTTTATCATTATGTTAAGAGGTACATCTGTAGCTCTGTTACCAAACTGAATGAAGTAGGTTTTGTCAATGTTTAGTGTAAGTTTGTTAGTCCTCATCCAGGTAGATATTTTCTGTAATTCGGTGTTTACAGTATTGGCTAGCGTGACTGGGCTCGGGTGAGAGAAGACGTATGTAGTGTCATCTGCAAAAAGTGTGGGTTTGAGTAATTGCGAAGCATTTGGTAGGTCATTTATGTATAGGAGAAAGAGAAGAGGGCCAAGGACACTTCCCTGTGGGACACCAACTGTAATTGGTTGTGCGGAAGAGCTTGCCCCATTTGCGTACACATATTGGCTTCTGTTGCTGAGGTATGACTTGAGGTAGTTGAGGGAGTGCCCTCTAATACCATAGTGTGACAATTTTACGTGGAGCAAGTCATGGTCAACTGTATCAAAAGCTTTACGTAAGTCAATGAAGATCCCCAGTGGGACTTCTTTTTTCTCTATTGCAGTGTATATATGTTCTAGCATGTGTATAATAGCATCATTAGTATTTTTATTAGGCCTGAATCCAAATTGGCAGGGGTTGAGAATGTTTTGGGAGATGAGGTAGGAGTAGATTCGTTTATGAATTAATTTTTCGAAGATTTTTGAGAGAGGGTGTAAATTGGATATTGGCCTATAGTTATTCAACTCTGTTTGGTCTCCTCCTTTATGGATCGGGGTGACCCTTGCTATTTTGAGAACTGTAGGGAAGGTGGAGGATTCAATGGATTTGTTAAAGAGTGTTGCAATGATTGGTGATAGCACTTGTGACACTTTTTTGTATATAAAGGGTGGTAAGGTATTTAAATCTCCTGCCTTGTTTTTTAGTGCGTTGATAATAAGGGAGACTTCGTATGGGTTAGTCGGAGCTAGGAACAGTGTGTTCGGGTAGTTGCCAGTGAGGTAGTCATTTGGTGGGGTATCTGAGCTTGGGATTTTATTGGCAAGGTTTTGTCCTATAGTGGAGAAGAAATCATTGAGTCTGTTTGCTGTTTCTGTTGGTGGGAGTTGGGGTTCATCTGATTTTGCTAATTTTATTTCGCTATTTCGTGATATCTTTTTTTTCCCAGAATTTCTGATAGGGTTTTCCAGGTCTTTTTTATATCACCTCGTAAGTTGGATAATCTGTTCTCATAATACAATTTTTTTGCCCTTCTTATCAGGCTGGTTAGGATTGACGAGTAACGTTTTGTTTGGTCTCTGGTTATGTGACCCATTCTGTACTGTTTTTCATATCGGTGTTTTGTATTTATGGATTTGAGAATGCTGGGTGTTAGCCAGGGACTGTTCAGTCTCTTAGCTGTCATCTGTTTAGTTTTTTTAGGGCAGTGCTTGTTATAAAGGTATTGGGTCTTTTTTAGAGAATTATTAAAACATTCGTCAATATCTGTATAGATTTCTAGCTCAGTGTGCCAGTCAATGTTTGTTACTGCTGTTGTGAAGTCATTAATGGCTGCCTCATTGTGAAGTCTGAAGGTGACTTTAGTAGTGTCTTGGGGTATTTTACCAAGAGTTGTTATGAGGAAAGTAGGGTAGTGGTCTGTGGTATTATCTGTAATTATGCCTGATTTTAAAGGGGATATGGTGTTGGTCCAGATGTGGTCAAGTAGGGAAACACTAGTCTCTGTAACTCTTGTAGGTTTTGTTACTGTTGGTAGCAACATGCAGTTACTCATTGTGTTTGTGAATTCAGTAACGTGTGGGTCCTGGTCTTGCAGGAGATTTATATTGAAGTCACCTGAGAGTAGTAAGTGATCTTTGTTCATGCGTGCATCAGTTATCATACTTCCTAGGTTTTGACTAAATTGGCTAATGTTTGATTGTGGAACTCTGTAGATGTTTATCAATGTGAGAGGTTTTTGTAGGTATTTGGATTTGAATTTAGCTATATTATATATATTATATATTGAAAGAAAAATCCCCAAAAAGAAAATACTTTCATCATCATTCAACACTTTCACCACACTCACACATTATCACTGTTTTTGCAGAGGTACTCAGAATATAACAGTTCAGAAGCATATACATATAAAGATACACAACATATCCCTCCAAACTGCCAATATCCCAAACCCCTCCTTTCAAGTGCAGGCATTGTACTTCCCATTTCCAGGACTCAAGTCCGACTATATGAAAATAACCGGTTTCCCTGAATCCCTTCGCTAAATATTACCCTGCTCACAATCCAACAGATCGTCAGGTCCCAAGTACCATTCGTCTCCATTCACTCCTATCTAACACGCTCACGCACGCTTGCTGGAAGTCCAAGCCCCTCGCCCACAAAACCTCCTTTACCCCCTCTCTCCAACCCTTTCGAGGACGACCCCTACCCCTCCTTCCTTCCCCTATAGATTTATATGCTTTCCATGTCATTCTACTTTGATCCATTCTCTCTAAATGACCAAACCACCTCAACAACCCCTCTTCTGCCCTCTGACTAATACTTTTATTAACTCCACACCTTTTCCTAATTTCCACACTCCGAATTTTCTGCATAATATTTACACCACACATTGCCCTTAAACAGGACATCTCCACTGCCTCCAACCGTCTCCTCGCTGCTGCATTTACCACCCAAGCTTCACACCCATGTAAGAGTGTTGGTACTACTATACTTTCATACATTCCCTTCTTTGCCTCCATAGATAACTGTTTTTTGACTCCACATATACCTCAACGCACCACTCACCTTTTTTCCCTCATCAATTCTATGATTAACCTCATCCTTCATAAATCCATCCGCCGACACGTCAACTCCCAAGTATCTGAAAACATTCACTTCTTCCATACTCCTCCTCCCCAATTTGATATCCAATTTTTCTTTATCTAAATCATTTGACACCCTCATCACCTTACTCTTTTCTATGTTCACTTTCAACTTTCTACCTTTACACACATTCCCAAACTCATCCACTAACCTTTGCAATTTTTCTTTAGAATCTCCCATAAGCACAGTATCATCAGCAAAAAGTAACTGTGTCAATTCCCATTTTGTATTTGATTCCCCAAAATTTAATCCCACCCCTCTCCCGAACACCTAGCATTTACTTCCTTTACAACCCCATCTATAAATATATTAAACAACCATGGTGACATTACACATCCCTGTCTAAAACCACATATGTCAAGCCCTAGCCGGGTACTGGCACTGTGAGAAGCTGTTTTGGCACTACCTGCTGATAAAACATTGCTACTCCGAATTTGTCACAGTCATAATTACAGGAAGTGGGGAAAATTGGCGTGTGCAAAAAAAATGGCATGGAAAATGAAAATTGGTGCTGTTGTGTTTGTTTTTCACCCAATTATTTGTTCGTGACCAGATGCAAAAATTTTGCTATTTTTTGGTTGTGAATCGACTTGTTCGTGTTCGGAAGCATTTGTGACCAGAGGTTCCACTGTACACAATTTCTCTGGTGGTGGTGTACAAGAGAGAAAACATGTTATAGTAATTATTGTTGTACACTCCTTTATGCCTGCCCAGCTACACACCTCACAATTATTTTTATTTGTTCTGGTATTGTTGTCTGTTATGTTCATTGCCATTTAAATCATCCAGGCAATTATTATTATTACTAATTATTATTATGTTTGTTATTGCATCTTCAAATAGTGTTTTTAATGTACCCGCACACCAGCACAGTTTGTAAGTGTATTTAGGTACAGGTACACATCAGTACAATTATCAGTAGTACATATCTCAGTTCTATCTCAGACATAGACATACCTTGCTCACTCAGTTTAATCATTGCTAATTTTGCACTTAAAGTAAGGACTTTATGAATCCTCTTTTTGTCACAACTACCCTTAGATGTCATTGTAACAAAAAAAAGTATATGTAAAATACACTAACTTTAAAAAAACACTTGAAACTTAAGAAAGTTTCCAGACATAATTGAGAGAGACTGAGCTTATGGAGGATGTAAACAGACAGTGATGAATGGATGGCATAATAGCAAATCAGGACCCATGTAAACAAATTTTTGGGTATAATTTGAAATGTCTGCATTAGTGAAGCGACTCTGAATTATCCATGAAATGGATATTTCAGAGTCGATGAGGGGTTATTGAAATGGTTTCATAATTTGAAAGGCTAGAGCAAGATAGCAAGATTGACCAGGAAGATGTATAAATCTGGGGTGAATGGAAGTTGGTGTAGGAAACATCCTAAGAATGATTGGAAGAGGGTTTGAAGGTTTCAGGAGGCAGGGACCTGAGCATCTGACAGGTATGTATTCTTGTTTTATTAGAGTAAAAACAAGTAGATTTTGGAGTTTTAGTTACTGTGATCGTGATGAAACACATTTGCTTGTTCAGTTTTTAACCCTTTGAGGGTTTTGGTCGTACTAGTACGTCTTACGCGTAGGGGTTTTTGACGTACTAGTACGCATAAATTCTAGCGGCCTCAAATCTAGTGGGAGAAAGCTGGTAGGCCTTCATATGAAAGAATGGGTCTATGTGGTCAGTGTGCACAGTCTAAAAAAAATCCTGCAGCACACAGTGCATAATGAGAAAAAAAAAACTTTGACCATTTTTTTGGAATAAATCAGCGACTTTGCAGTGTATTTTCGTATGGTATTTATTGTTGTATTCTAGTTTTCTTGGTCCCATTTTATAGAATGGAAGACATATTACAGAAATTGAGATGATTTTGACTGGTTTTACAATGAAAGGTGCCTTGAAATTGAGCTCAAAGTAGCAGAAATGTTCGATTTTTACCAAACTTCAAAAGTAAACAAATCGTGCCAAGCGTGCAATACACGTCAACTGGTGAGTCTAATATTCTTTCACAAGTGCACCAATAATATTTATACCATTTTTTACACTAATGCAGTAGTCTGCATAACAGTAAATATTATATTTTTTGTGGGAATAAAAATTCAAAGTGGAAAGCAAAAGAATATAAGAGGGGGCTTGAGACGTGACTAATGGCTAGAGGAAATGTCATTTTAGTGCCAGGAATGTCTTTCTTGTTTATTCTGGACCCTATTCGGAAATTGGTATCTTTTGAAATTTGTGTGAAATTGGCAAAATTGCTAAATTCTGACCACTGTACTGGATAGTTGAATTTCATAAATGGGTGGTTTCTTGCACCCATTCGATAGAAAAAATGGAGTTCTAACGAAATATTCATGTTTTTTGTCGACTAGTACAGTGAAATTGGCCGAAAATGGGGCTCAAAGTGGGCAAAATCGCTGATGCGTAAACATCCCCGAGACCGCTAACTTTGCGAGAGCATAATTCTGTAAGTTTTCTTTCAAATTTCAAACTTTTGGTGTCTTTATGATCGGGAAAACATTCTCTATCTTTTCATAAGAGAAAATAATTTTTTTTTTTTTAAATTTGGCCGACCCTGAGAACGAGTTTCGGAGAGGGCCTGTCGACCCTCAAAGGGTTAAAAGTTATTTCCCGTCAGTATTTATAAGAAATGCACATTAAATCCTAGCAGTTGATAGTTTCGTTAGTTATTATCTGCATTTTCGAAAAAAGCTTTTGAATAATGTAAACATTTGTATGCAAAATCAGTAAGTAGGGCTATGTAGTGTGTGAAATTCACAGCAAAACACTTGTAAACACTTGTTAGGCCAGCCCGTAATGCTATGCATAGTATAAGTGGCTTTGGCATACTGCTCTTTTCTGTATTTTTTGTACCTCTGTATGTGTGCACAAATTTTTAAATAAATAAATAAATAAATAAATAAATTCCAGATGTGCCTCATAAATGGTTTAAGACTTTTACAAAAAAAAAAAAAAAAAAAAAAAAAAAACACTAGGTAATCTTCACTAGTTGAACTTTGCACAATACAAAATTGTCTTTTTTTTCTTTCTCAGATATAGAACAGTGGCAGCTAATTGAGGTGGAAATTATTCTTAAGCACATTATGTATTTATTAAAGACTAATATCAGTTATATCTAATAATTTAAAATGCAGTCCATCTTTCAGTTCCTAAGTGCTTGTCAGCTGAAAAATTTCATTTATATACTCCTGACAGCCCATACTTCCTGCTGCTGCGGTCTGTTATGAATGCCAGCTAGATGGCTGGGAACGAGTATCAAGTACACCAACACAAAAACCCCCTGCAAACATACCAAGCAGTCTCTTTGAATGCTGTGTCTGTTTCAAAATCTCCCATCTTAAATGTATCAGTAACAAAGTAAGTACACTTTAATGTTTTCACACATATTTGTTAAAAAGTTCTTAAATTTTAAATCGGTTCAGTATATACATTAGAATTATTAATTTTATTCAGTTTTAATCTTTCATTTTAAATTGTTGAGAAGCAAACTTTTTTTTTTTAACAAGTTGGCCGTCTCCCACCGAGGCAGGGTGACCCAAAAAGAAAATATTTTCATCATCATTCAACTCTTTCACCTCACTCACACATAATCACTGTTTTTGCAGAGGTGCTCAGAACACAACAGCTTAGAAGCATATACGTATATACACAACATATCCCCCCAAGCCGTCAATATCCCGAAACCCTCCTTTAGAGTGCAGGCATTGTAATTCCCATTTCCAGGACTCGAGTCCGGCTATATAAAAATAACCGATTTCCCTGAATCCCTTCACTAAATATTACCCTGCTCACACTCCAACAGATCGTCAGGTCCCAAATACCATTCGTCTCCATTCACTCCTATCAGACAAGCTCACGCACACCTGCTGGAAGTCCAAGCCCCTCACCCACAAAACCTCCCTTACCCCTTCCTTCCAACCTTTTCGAGGATGATCCTACCCCGCCTTCCTTCCCCTACAGATTTAAATGCTCTCCATGTCAGTCTACTTTGATCCATTCTCTCTAAATGACCAAACCACCTCAACAACCCCTCTTCAGCCCTCTGACTAATACTTTTATTAAGTCCACACCACCACCTAATTTCCACACTCCGAATTTTCTGCATAATATTTACACCACCCATTGCCCTTAGACAGGACATCTCCACTGCCTCCAACCGCCTCCTCGCTGCTGCATTCACAACCCAGCTTCACACCCATATAAGAGTGTTGGTACTACTGTACTTTCATACATTCCCTTCTTTGCCTCTGTAGATAATGTTTTATGTCTCCACATATACCTCAATGCACCACTCACCTTTTTTCCCTCATCAATTCTATGATTAACCTCATCCTTCATAAATCCATCCGCCGACACGTTAACTCCCAAGTATCTGAAAACATTCACTTCTTCCATACTCCTCCTCCCCAATTTGATATCCAATATTTCTTTATCTAAATCATTTGATACCCTCATCACCTTACTCTTTTCTATGTTCACTTTCAACTTTCTACCTTTGCACACACTCCCAAACTCGTCCACTTACCTTTGCAATTTTTCTTTAGACTCTCTCATAAGCACAGTATCATCAGCAAAAAGCAACTGTGTCAATTCCCATTTTGTATTTGATTCCCCATATATTGTTAATTTTTTAGTCATTACTAAACTTTTAGCGCAAGCCCTAAAGCCATATTGACATATGAGTTCGAAGGATTATGACAGTTTTTTGATGATATCTTGTACAGTGGAACCTCAAAAATCGAACTGCTTCCAACTCAACCAATTATGTAAGTGTATTTTTGTAAGTGCTTTTATAAGTGTATTTTTGAGAGTTTGAAATGGACTAATCTAATTTACATTATTCCTGATGGGAATAAATTAATTCGGTAATGGCACTTGGACAGCCTTCTGGACTGAAGAAAGTTCGATATTTGAGGTTCCACTGTATAGGCAGACAGCTTTAGGGGGTAACTTTTAGGTTACTTAAGAACATAAGAAAGAAGGAACACTGCAAAGAGGCCTACTGACCCATGCGAAGCAGGTCCATGCCACCCCCCAGCCTAGAACAGTGACCACCTAGTCAGGTCACTTCCTCTTAAGGAAGGAGCATGGCACCAGACCTGGTAGCTCAAGCTAGTCAGGTCCAACTTACACCCACCCACACCCACTCATGTATTTATCCAACCTATTTTTAAAAGTTCACAACGTCTTAGCGTCTATGACGGTACTCGGGAGTTTGTTCCACTCATCCACAACTCTATTACCAAACCAATGCTTTCCTATATCCTTCCTGAATCTGAACTTTTCCAGCTTGAAGCCATTGCTGCAAGTCCTGTCTTGGTTGGATATTTTCAACACGCTATTTACATCCCCTTTATTTATTCCTGTTTTCCATTTATACGCCTCGATCATATCCCCCCTAATTCTATGCCTTTCTTGAGAGTGCAGATTCAGGGCCCTCAGTCTGTCCTCATAGGGAAGATTTCTGATACATGGGATCAACTTTGTCATCCACCTCTGTACGTTTTTCAGTGCATTTATATCCATTCTGTAATATGGTGACCAGAACTGTGCAGCATAATCTAAGTGAGGCCTAACCAAGGATATATAGAGTTGAAGAACAACCTAAGAACTTCTATTATTTATACTTCTTGATATGAAGCGAAGGATTCTGTTAGCTTTATTGCATACACTCATGCACTGTTGTCTTGGTTTCAGATTACTGCTTACCAGAGCTCCTAAATCCTTTTTGCAATCAGTAGTATTAAGATCTACACTATTCAGTTTATAAATGGCATGGTTATTGTCCTGTCCAACATTTAGACACTTTTCCGACCACTGCATTAGTCTATTCAAATCATCCTGGAGTGCACTAATGTCCTCACTAGAATGAATTGGACGGCCTATTTTGTTTTTTTATTATTTTTTTATTATCACACTGGCCGATTCCCACCAAGGCAGGGTGGCCCGAAAAAGAAAAACTTTCACCATCATTCACTCCATCACTGTCTTGCCAGAAGGGTGCTTTACACTACAGTTTTTTTAAACTGCAACATTAACATCCCTCCTTCAGAGTGCAGGCACTGTACTTCCCATCTCCAGGACTCAAGTCCGGCCTGCCGGTTTCCCTGAACCCCTTCATAAATGTTACTTTGCTCACACTCCAACAGCACGTCAAGTATTAAAAACCATTCGTCTCCATTCACTCTATCAAACACGCTCACGCACGCCTGCTGGAAGTCCAAGCCCCTCGCACACAAAACCTCCTTTACCCCCTCCCTCCAACCTTTCCTAGGCCAACCCCTACCCCGCCTTCCTTCCACTACAGACTGATACACTCTTGAAATCATTCTGTTTCGCTCCATTCTCTCTACATGTCCGAACCACCTATTTTGGTGTCGTCAGCAAATTTGCTTATGTCGCTATTTATTCCCTCAGCTATATCGTTTATGTAAATTGTGAACAACAAGAGGCCCAACACTGACCCCCTGTGGAACACTGCTTGTGATGTGCCCCCATTCTGATTTCTCTCCATTTATGCAAACTCTTTGCTGCCTATTTGTCAACCATGCTTCTACCCAGGAAAAAATTTCTCCTATTCCGTGTGCCTTAAATTTCCTCAAAAGTCTCTGATGTGGAACTCTATCGAAAGCCTTACTGAAATCCATATACACAATATCATATTCATTACCATGATCTACCTCCTCTAAAACCTTAGCGAAAAAAATTAGTAAATTCGTAAGACAGGAACACCCCTTAGTAAAACCGCACGAAACTTTTTCAGCAGGTGGGGATATAGTTTTGGAGTGGTTGGTGCAATTATTTAATAAATGTATGGAAGAGGGTAAGGTACCTAGGGATTGGCAGAGAGCATGCATAGTTCCTTTGTATAAAGGCAAAGGGGATAAAAGAGAGTGCAAAAATTATAGGGGGATAAGTCTGTTGAGTGTACCTGGTAAAGTGTATGGTAGAGTTATAATTGAAAGAATTAAGAGTAAGACGGAGAATAGGATAGCAGATGAACAAGGAGGCTTTAGGAAAGGTAGGGGGTGTGTGGACCAGGTGTTTACAGTGAAACATATAAGTGAACAGTATTTAGATAAGGCTAAAGAGGTCTTTGTGGCATTTATGGATTTGGAAAAGGCATATGACAGGGTGGATAGGGGGGCAATGTGGCAGATGTTGCAAGTGTATGGTGTAGGAGGTAGGTTACTGAAAGCAGTGAAGAGTTTTTACGAGGATAGTGAGGCTCAAGTTAGAGTATGTAGGAAAGAAGGAAATTTTTTCCCAGTAAAGGTAGGCCTTAGACAAGGATGTGTGATGTCACCGTGGTTGTTTAATATATTTATAGATGGGGTTGTAAGAGAAGTAAATGCGAGGGTCTTGGCAAGAGGCGTGGAGTTAAAAGACAAAGAATCACACACAAAGTGGGAGTTGTCACAGCTGCTCTTTGCTGATGACACTGTGCTCTTGGGAGATTCTGAAGAGAAGTTGCAGAGATTGGTGGATGAATTTGGTAGGGTGTGCAAAAGAAGAAAATTAAAGGTGAATACAGGAAAGAGTAAGGTTATGAGGATAACAAAAAGATTAGGTGATGAAAGATTGAATATCAGATTGGAGGGAGAGAGTATGGAGGAGGTGAATGTATTCAGATATTTGGGAGTGGACGTGTCAGCGGATGGGTCTATGAAAGATGAGGTGAATCATAGAATTGATGAGGGAAAAAGAGTGAGTGGTGCACTTAGGAGTCTGTGGAGACAAAGAACTTTGTCCTTGGAGGCAAAGAGGGGAATGTATGAGAGTATAGTTTTACCAACGCTCTTATATGGGTGTGAAGCGTGGGTGATGAATGTTGCAGCGAGGAGAAGGCTGGAGGCAGTGGAGATGTCATGTCTGAGGGCAATGTGTGGTGTGAATATAATGCAGAGAATTCGTAGTTTGGAAGTTAGGAGGAGGTGCGGGATTACCAAAACTGTTGTCCAGAGGGCTGAGGAAGGGTTGTTGAGGTGGTTCGGACATGTAGAGAGAATGGAGCGAAACAGAATGACTTCAAGAGTGTATCAGTCTGTAGTGGAAGGAAGGCGGGGTAGGGGTCGGCCTAGGAAGGGTTGGAGGGAGGGGGTAAAGGAGGTTTTGTGTGCGAGGGGCTTGGACTTCCAGCAGGCATGCGTGAGCGTGTTTGATAGGAGTGAATGGAGACAAATGGTTTTTAATACTTGACGTGCTGTTGGAGTGTGAGCAAAGTAACATTTATGAAGGGATTCAGGGAAACCGGCAGGCCGGACTTGAGTCCTGGAGATGGGAAGTACAGTGCCTGCACTCTGAAGGAGGGGTGTTAATGTTGCAGTTTAAAAACTGTAGTGTAAAGCACCCTTCTGGCAAGACAGTGATGGAGTGAATGATGGTGAAAGTTTTTCTTTTTCGGGCCACCCTGCCTTGGTGGGAATCGGCCGGTGTGATAATAAAAAAAAAAAAAAAGTCTGTTGAGTGTACCTGGTAAAGTGTATGGTAGAGTTATAATTGAAAGAATTAAGAGTAAGACAGAGAATAGGATAGCAGATGAACAAGGAGGCTTTAGGAAAGGTAGGGGGTGTGTGGACCAGGTGTTTACAGTGAAACATATAAGTGAACAGTATTTAGATAAGGCTAAAGAGGTCTTTGTGGCATTTATGGATTTGGAAAAGGCGTATGACAGGGTGGATAGGGGGGCAATGTGGCAGATGTTGCAAGTGTATGGTGTAGGAGGTAGGTTACTGAAAGCAGTGAAGAGTTTTTACGAGGATAGTGAGGCTCAAGTTAGAGTATGTAGGAAAGAGGGAAATTTTTTCCAAGTAAAAGTAGGCCTTAGACAAGGATGTGTGATGTCACCTTGGTTGTTTAATATATTTATAGATGGGGTTGTAAGAGAAGTAAATGCGAGGGTCTTGGCAAGAGGCGTGGAGTTAAAAGATAAAGAATCACACACAAAGTGGGAGTTGTCACAGCTGCTCTTTGCTGATGACACTGTGCTCTTGGGAGATTCTGAAGAGAAGTTGCAGAGATTGGTGGATGAATTTGGTAGGGTGTGCAAAAGAAGAAAATTAAAGGTGAATACAGGAAAGAGTAAGGTTATGAGGATAACAAAAAGATTAGGTGATGAAAGATTGAATATCAGATTGGAGGGAGAGAGTATGGAGGAGGTGAACGTATTCAGATATTTGGGAGTGGACGTGTCAGCGGATGGGTCTATGAAAGATGAGGTGAATCATAGAATTGATGAGGGAAAAAGAGTGAGTGGTGCACTTAGGAGTCTGTGGAGACAAAGAACTTTGTCCTTGGAGGCAAAGAGGGGAATGTATGAGAGTATAGTTTTACCAACGCTCTTATATGGGTGTGAAGCGTGGGTGATGAATGTTGCAGCGAGGAGAAGGCTGGAGGCAGTGGAGATGTCATGTCTGAGGGCAATGTGTGGTGTGAATATAATGCAGAGAATTCGTAGTTTGGAAGTTAGGAGGAGGTGCAGGATTACCAAAACTGTTGTCCAGAGGGCTGAGGAAGGGTTGTTGAGGTGGTTCGGACATGTAGAGAGAATGGAGCGAAACAGAATGACTTCAAGAGTGTATCAGTCTGTAGTGGAAGGAAGGCGGGGTAGGGGTCGGCCTAGGAAAGGTTGGAGGGAGGGGGTAAAGGAGGTTTTGTGTGCGAGGGGCTTGGACTTCCAGCAGGCATGCATGAGCGTGTTTGATAGGAGTGAATGGAGACAAATGGTTTTTAATACTTGACGTGCTGTTGGAGTGTGAGCAAAGTAACATTTATGAAGGGATTCAGGGAAACCGGCAGGCCGGACTTAAGTCCTGGAGATGGGAAGTACAGTGCCTGCACTCTGAAGGAGGGGTGTTAATGTTGCAGTTTAAAAACTGTAGTGTGAAGCACCCTTCTGGCAAGACAGTGATGGAGTGAATGATGGTGAAAGTTTTTCTTTTTCGGGCCACCCTGCCTTGGTGGGAATCGGCCAGTGTGATAATAAAAAAAAAAAAAAAAAATAACATGCTAGGTGATGTACCTTAAATTTGATATATGAAGTACAGTTCAGTACTATCCCCAGCTCTCCTTCTCCTTCAGTACTATCCCAGCTCTCCCTCTCCTTCAGTACTATTCCAGCTCTCCATCTCCTTCAGTACTATCCTAGCTCTCTCTCTCCTTCAGTACTATTCCAGCTCTCCCTCTCAGTACTATTCCAGCTCTCCCTCTCCTTCAGTACTATCCACAGTTCTCTCCTTCAGTACTATCCCCAGCTCTCTCTCCTTCAGTACTATCTACAATTCTCTTTCTCCCTTATTACTATCCCATGAATTGACATGTAAGTTACATTCCAAACTTGTCCCTTTAACTGTTTCCTGCATAGATCTTATGTTATTGACACCAGTGTCACTCAAATCTACCTTTTTAAATACTGTATATGGGTGTGGACATGTCAAGTGATGGGTCTTTGAAAGATAAGATGAACCAAAGGATAGATGAGGGGGAAAAGGTATGTGTGTATGTGGGGGGGGAGGTTGTGGAAAGAAGTTTATTTATGGAGAAAAAAAAATGGAATGTATCAGAGTATAGTGGTACCAACACCTGTATGAGAATATAAACACAAATGCAGTATAATGTGAACCTTTATTGACAACGTTTCACCCACACAGTGGGCTTTTTCAAGTCACACACGGATCCGTGTGTGACTTGAAAAAGCCCACTGTGTGGGTGAAACGTTGTCAATAAAGGTTCACATTATACTGCATTTGTGTTTATATTTCCATTGTGTCAGTATTTTATACCATTTATTTCCACCTGTATGAGTGTGAGGTATGGGTTTTGAATGCTGCAGCAAGAAGACTGGAGGCAGCAGAGAAGTCATGATTAAGAGCAATTTGGGAGGTGAATATCGTGCAGAGAATGTAGAGCTTCGAAATTACAAGGCAATGTGGTGTCACCATGGATACAGCTCAGGAAGACTGAAGCAGTGGTGTTGAGCCATTTTGGGCATGTAGAGGGAATGAAGAGGGATAGAATGATGAAGAGGGTGTTTAAACCAGGGATGGATGGTAGGAGGGGTAGTTGTCTTCCCAGGAGCAGTTGGAGGAAAAGGATAAAGGAAGCTTAGATCTAATTCTAGGAGCTTGAGCATCCAGCAGGTTTGTGTTAGCATGTTAAATAGTAGTGAATGGAAACCAGTAGTTCTTCATGGAACTGCTGTTGGAATGTAAACAAAGTAACTTTGATGATGAGATTCAGGGAAACCAGTTAGGTAGACATAACTCTGTAGGTGGAAAGGGTAGTACTTGAAGGTAGTGTTGGATTTCTGTAGGCAGAAAATGATTTGAACTGTGCACACTTCTGGCAACAAAGCAGTTGAATGAATGATGATGAATGTGTTTACTTCTTTTGGTCACCCTGTTGTGTGGTACAATAAATATGAAGGAGCACTAAACTCTTAGAGGGGAATAGGAGGTAATATAATTTGAATGAAGGAAATAAAGGATGGTTCCAGTTCTTTGGATCAAGATCCCTTCACCTTCGTCAAGGTGTGCCCCTTGAGAGAATGTGTAAATTAATAAACTCGACAGATTGTCAGTAATTTTAAATTTTGTTGTTTATTACTGTACTAATTATTCCAATTACTCTAGGAAAGTCACATCTTGAGATTCAGATTCATCATACTTGTATATAAAAATTGTAATAAGCTATCATTGTCTGATCTTTAATAAATGAAATGTAATAAATACCTTTGTTGCAGTTTCCAGATGCAGATGGCATTGTTAATGAAGACCTTCCCAACAGCTGGGAGTGTCCGGAGTGTGTTAAGGAAGGCTATAACAAAGAGTACAAAGTAAGTTATGTATGTCATTCAAGAATTGCTAAGGTTCGAAGTGGCATATTTGTTAGTGTCATCTAAAATTATATTGACTGCACTTCATGTATTCAAGAATTGACTTTATTTTCCTTTAAAACCAAGGTAAAGTAACTTTTGTTTTTTTTTTTTTTTCTTGAAAAATATGAAATGGCGACATCAAAATATATTTTTTTTTTTTTTGTATTTCAGCACAATCGGGTTCCAAGCAGTCGAGTGTCAGGGGCTGGAAGTGACACGGGTAGTGTGAAGACGCCACAGATTCTGGTGTGTAATTTGTTAATTTTTACAGTGGTGTGGGGAGACAGTTGTAGAAAGAAAAGTTTATCAGAGGGGAATGTGCTAGAGTATAGTGGTATTAACACTTGTGTGTGGATATGAAACATTGATTTTGAGCACTTCAATGAGGAGGAAGCTAGAGTCAGTGGAGATGTCATGTTTGAGAGCAATGTGTATTGCGAATATTACGCAGAAAATTCAAGAGTGTAGAAATTAAAGGGCAATATGTCACCAAGGGTATAATTCAGAGGGCTGAGGGGGGGGGATATTGTTGAGGTGGCTTTGACATTTAGAGAAAATGGAGAGGGGATAGGATGACAGAGGGTGTATGAATTTAGGGTGGAAGGTAGGAGGGTTAGGGGTCATCCTAAGTATGGTTGGAGGGAGGAGATAAAAGAGGCTCTAAATTTTAGAGGCTTGAGCATCCAGGAGGCATGTGTGAGTATTAGGAGTGAATGGAGAAAGGTTGTTTTTAAACCTTTCAAGAGTCCAGACCCCTGATCTGGAAATTGTCCACAGTGTCCAAAATTTTTCATTTTTTTTTTAATGGAATGGTAGAGAATCTTTTCCTGAATGTAATAAAACAAAGTATAAAATTTGATGGACAACTGATGAAATTACAGTATCACAAATTTTGCTGCGTCGGTGATATTTGCGTATTTGTGATTTTGCCAACTTTGACACCTATTTTAGGCCAATTATGTTGTTCCAGTCAACCAAATTCTTAGGTATTTCACTAGTATGCCTTCTATTTTATTAACTGAGCAAAAGAAACTACCCAATCAACTATTTCAACTGCCCAATAAAGTGATCAGAAATTGGTAATTTGGTCAATTTCACACAAATTTCAAAATATTCAAATTTAAAAATAGGGTCCAGAATAAACAATGCAGGCATTCCTAGCACTAAAATAACATTTCTTCTGTTCATTAGTTACATTTCCAGCCTTTACACATGAATTCCATTTTGATTTTTTATTCACAAAGAATTTTTATTCACACCAAAAAATAGTAGATTTACTGTTATGCAATATTGCGATAATTGTATAAATAACATCAGCTCATTCATGAACACATGTTAGACCTACCAGTTGATGTGTATTGGATGCGTGATGGGATTTGTTTACTCTTCAACATTGGCAAAAATCGAACATTTCTGCTACTTTGAGCTCAATTTCAAGCTATTTTCAGTCCTAAAACTAATCAGTTTCTGTAATGTATCTTCCATTCTATCAAATGAGACCCAAAAATTGTGAATACAACCACAGAAACCATACAAAAATACACTGCAAAGTGTCTTACTTTAAACCAAAAACATGGTTGCAGTTTTTTTTCTCATGCACTGCGTGCTGCAGGATATGTTTTAC